>NW_027210824.1:305000-437500 GCF_029030835.1 Brachyistius frenatus | reverse complement strand
GGTGAGCGTGAGAAACTCACGCCAGACAACAGATGTAAAATCTCATTATCCTGTGAAACACAGAGACATTTGAATGGAGTTGATAGGTTTGATCATTATTGTGTAAACTCATTCGTAACGGATGTTCCTTTATTTTTAAATCACAAAAACTTGCAGTTTGATGACTCGACTTCCATCAGAATTTACCCTCGCCACCGCTGAGTGACTCCAAGAAATTAAAACTTATGTTGAACTTTTTTTTTCTTTTTTTCTTGCTAACAACAGATTTATTTTGAACAAGGCAGTTTAGACAAGCTGGCAGACAGCAGTTGGTACTTGTGAATATCACAATTAGTTGTCAAGACAATGCTTTGGTTACCAGCAAAAATTTTACGCTTACTGCGTTTAAACATTTTAACTGGCATTGATGAAGAGTGAAAAATAACTTTTTTCAGACTCAAGACACAAAGTTCAGCACTTGACTCAAGACATGATGTCAGTTCAAGACTTAATAACTATAACTTGAGACTCAATTGGTTGTCTTGGATAATCATATTTATTGTTGGTTTATAATCATTCACTACCTTTTCTAATGTAAGAAATCAATTCACACTGAACATTTCATTTAGTCAGTTAATGATTTTTAGGTACAGTGCTTGTTGTGTCCTTTTTTTTGTCGTTTTGTAAGATGTTATTTTTGGGCAATAATACGTGGTAATACATTAGCTATTTTTTAGCTCATGAAGTCTTTTTATACTTTGGCTGACCTAGAAGACGGCATTTTGTTCACTGTAAACTGCAAACAAGTACAATAAGTTGCAAGAGCTCTTTTAGAATAAAGGTAGTTTAAGATAAATCGGAAGTTCGCAAAATAACTAATACGACAGAAAAAAATCAAAAGTATATTATAGAGATTAGAGATTATAGATTATATTTAAAGAAGATTCATGTTTGACTTGTGTGTGGAGTTTTCCTCTTTGATGAATGTTGGGAATTTTAGCCTTATGTTGAGCCACACAGGAGACATGGAAAGAAAGAGTTGGAAGAAATGCAACAACGTTAAGATTGTATGGTGTGCATCCAAATCACTAGGCCACCATGCTTTCCTTGTAATCATGGCAATAATTTTATCTCTTAGGCTCAATATTTATTGAAATACAAACAATTGAGTAGGAAAAAAAAAATCCCTTGTGGATTTATGCATTAATGTAATGATAAAAGGTCACAAGTAGACCATGCTTTATTTTTAGGGTATAAAGTCTAGGCATTTACTTCATGGTGACAATCATTTAACCCTTATTCATTCACTGCTATCCCACAGGTGTGGCTTCAGACTGTAGAGCAGCTTGGATATTAATAGCAGGGTTAGTGGTTTGATCCCCAGCTCCTCCCACTCTGTTTTGAAGTACCCTTGAGCAAGACATTAAACCCAGATGCTTCCCACGGCTAGTTCTGTGCCGTGGTTTATGAAAGTCACATTGTAAAGCACTTTGGTATAAAGGAACTCCATTCACAGCCCTGCTTACAGCATTTTACTGTGATTAATTGACTGAGCTGAATTCAACAGAGCTGCTAAACTCCACAACTGAAGTAGGTGTTTTTGTTTTTGCTGTGGGTCACTAACTGAAGCCAAACTGATGCAGTGGCCTTCATAAAGTCATAAGTTCTCCGTGGGAAGCTAGAAGGCAGAGCTATTAGCCAGCGGCCCCTCCTGCTCATATTGCCATAGGTTGGTGGCGTGAAGGCATTTATCTGTATGTGTCTCTCTTCACCTGGGGCTAAAAAAGAGAAATTTATCTACTGTCTCTGTGCACAAACTACTCCGCTCCTCTGAAATATTTCCCAGCGGTTATAAACTACAAAACCTGCAGCTTGCCGACACATTCATCTCCCTGTCCGTTGGCTCCATTTGTTTCTGCCTCTACTTTCATTTCTCAGTACCCTCTCGCTTTGTCAAGTGAATTTTCTCTCTCTCTCTCTCTCTCTTTGTCTTACTAGCTTTCACCTCATCTCACCTCCTCATTTAGGCTTTTATGTGTTGCTGCCTTCAAGTTTTTCTTTTCTATTCGCAGACCTGCTCTCCTCTTGATCTGGCTACTCGTCTGCCTTTGCTGTTTATCTCTGCGTTTCTGTCTCATTCGTTCTCTCAAACCCTCACATCTCTTTGTGCTCAGAGTTTTGTGCAGACTACAGCCTTGTCCTACTCTTAAGAGTACTCCAACTGTTTGAAGTGTCACTAATCACGCAGAGTTTTAGTTTGGGGGCAGCAGAATATATGTAAATAGATGTGTTTGTGCATGAGTGAGTGTATGTGGGTTTTCTGGAGAACATGTGCGCTCAGCTCGATGTTTCCATGCTGCAGGCCGAAGAGAAGGAGAGATGATACGTGTTTCTTTAATAGGCTTTACAGTTTCCACCCTTCTCTCTCATCCCCGCACATCAAAAGAAGTGCACCAAAAGGGCCAATTAGGACAGCGAAAGAACTTTATTAGGCACATGGCAACATGACAACGGATTTCTGCTTAATCCCATGCCCGAAGCATGTGTGTGTTTGTGTGTGATGTGTATGAACGTGTAGTGATGGGATTATGATACTACAACCCTCAAATCTCATATTTCTTTACTGGGCAGATTTTCACAGCGAGGAGCATTTCCATTTAAAAAATCTGCCCGTCATTTAGGATCCTCTGTCAGTGTTTGATCTTTCTCAGTGTTGCAAATTAGACCCACGTTCAAACATTTTATTAAATAAAAGAAATCAATAAACTGCATCCATAAAAATACTCTATTTGCATAATATTTGCGGGCTTTGCTCAGTTCTTCAAAGATAAACAACATTTTCCATGCAATTTATCTCCGTAGACAGTTCAGCCCTGTGCTTGCCTTCAGGCCTTTGTAATGCTGGAGCCAATGAGGGAAAATGCAGATGATGAATATAGATAGCTACTTAGCTATGACTATATGATTCAGCCTGTATGCACCGTTATGACAGCAGTGATGCATATCACTTGAACTAGATTAACGTGACAGTTGAAATGACTCTCGTATAGAGGCAGCAAATGTTGTCAGTGTGGCATTTCACTCCAAAGGTGCTAAAACAACCATTAATTTACACTCGCATCTAAATAGTTCTCTTTGTAGCAGATAATGGACACAAGCAGAAAGAGGAATCAAGCTGTCCAGTGAGCAAAGATAGTATGGTTTAGTAAAACAAAAGTGGCATGGTAACATATATTATGTGTATTTATAAACATAATAGTTCAAGTTCATATACACTTACCACAAATAAATAAAAAAAGGAAACATCTTATTTGCTTCTATTTAGCATCCTCATACCAACCTACGCAGTGTGCGCGTGTAATATACATGTACTTATTACACAAGAGGGGGTGGAGCATATGTAAACAAATTAGTAATTTCTGTTTATGTTGCACTAATTAAGCCATGAAGGAACTGTTTCATGCCAAAAATATAATTGATCTATTTTTCTTTTAACTTTTAAATAGGGCAACAGAATAACAGAAAAATTTAAATCCGTTAATGTCACAGACCGGTCAGCTTTTATTCCTTTTTTCTTAATTTCTAATGAACCAACTAATTCTGACAAGACCACCTGTCGCCTAGTGAATCTGCTGCTGTGAGTTTGCTGTGTGAGCTCCGAGAAATAAAAAGGTGTTACAGAGTGAAGGAAAAACGCAGAAGGTATGAACCGCTTCACTTGTCTGCTAAATATAAAATGTCAGTTGAATCTGTATAAAACATTTTTTTTTTTTTTTTAAACAACCAGAGGGCATATATATCATTGATTTCATTGACATTCATCGTGGTAACAGCATGTAGTGCTGCTGTTTGTTTCACTGCGCTGCTGTTTGCAGAAAAATCTGATGCTGGAAATAACACAGGAAGTGAGTGAGCAGTGTGACCGCCCTTACAGTATGTGCATTAGGTCTGCGAGTCATGGTTCATACTTGCATTTGATGTATGTATTTTCATACACCAAAAATAAATATTTTCAAGCAACAAAGAAACATAAAATAAAGGTGCAAGTTTACACAACTCAACACTTTTTTTCTGTTTACAAATCGACAACATTAATTCGTTTTAAATGACTGATTAATGGAGGACGATCTTCATCGACACATGCCCTGTATATGATCATTTATAGCAGTGGGCTACTCTCTGTATCTCTGTTTGGACTGATTTTAACACTGTGAACTCCTCTCCCCCTCTCCACATCAGATTGACTGCCAGTCACAGCTCTTTTTGTCCCTTTTTCAGCCCTGCGGGTAAAAAAAAAAAAGCTCTATACCCATCGAATGTGAAAATCAGCCTGCTACTGCTGCTGCTGCTGCTGCTGCTGCTGCTGCTGCTCTGCTGTGTGCCTGTTGACTAAGACATCACATCCCATGTCAATCCAGTTGGCTGTAAGAATACCAGCGAAGCAAAAATAATGAGGGAAAACGACTATTTCCTCTGCCCAGTCTCTTCATCGATTCCCCCTTTAATCACCCTCTGTTTCACATTTTTTATTTATCTCCTGCTTTCTCCTTCTCAAATATTTCTCCTTTGCACTTTATGTCTCTCTTTTCCCTCTCCACACGTCCATCCTTCCTCCCCTCATGCGTTCCAATTATTTAAGTTCTTACTTCCTCCCCTCTCTTCCTTTTTCTCTTTTTTTTTCTTCTCTTTTACCCCTCACCAGATAATTACAGCTCAATAGCGATGGGCTCCTTTAATTATTCCCTTTTTTATATGGTGATGGGAGCTGATAAGAGGCTCGGCATACGTCCACTAATACAGACACAGAAAAGCATCTGTGTGAGGAGTCATTTGGACAGCGATAGATATGAGTATTGATTTTCTTAATAGACGTGTTCACTGTCCAAAGCCACATCGCTCATGATGAGTAATTGCCTCAGCCTTGTGTGCCGACAGGACAGTGTCATCCAGCGGTGTGATAGATTCATAATCTATAGCTGAAGGGGTGAATTTTTTAGGAGGAAAAGATAGAATTTTAATGTTGTTGGCCTGCAGTTTTTGCACTGAAGTGGGTCTGGATGTGCAGCATTGAGGAGTTGAGCTGATTTTCTGAAGCTTCCACGTGGCATTTTAATTTTAATTTTAATCAAGATCTTCAGTTTCTTTTTCTCTCGTTTCTGCTCCCCCATTTCTTCCTCATTCTCTTTGTTCTTCCATCCTCTTCCCTGGAAATGTGCTGTTTTCATGTCCCACTTGCTCTCCTCTGCCTTTTCTTTCTTGCAACACCGCTCGCCCACTCTCCTGGCTCTTGTTACCCACTTCTTTCTCTTTCGTTCTCGCTCAGCTTTGCACTCTAATCTCCCGCTGGAAGCTTTTCTGCTGGATTTCTTCCTCCTTGCTTTTTCTTTTTGTTTTTCCTCCATTCTTCATTGCCAAATATGTTTCCATCTCTATCTACACTGCTTTTGCTCTGTCCCTACACACAGTGTATATAAGAAATGGCACTTATTTGCCCTCTCCTACTCTCACTGTTTTCCCCCTCTCCTACGTCTTGTGGCATCTCTTTCCTTAAAAGTGTGACAGGGTCTTGTAAAACAGTCTGGAGCCATTTGCTCACATGCCTGCAGGGCAGCACACAGGCAATTTGGTAACAATATTGTACACACAGGCATGAAAAACAAACACACACACACACACACACACACACACACACACACACACACACACACACACACACACACACACACACACACACACACACACACACACACACACACACACACACACACACACACACCCCAACCTCTCGCTCTTTCTCTCTCTGCTTTACAGACAGACTTTGAAATGATTACAAGATGGAGAACCATTTCTGTTTGTGTGTGGAAACGGGCCTGTCAAAGACTGCTGGTAGATAAAGAGGGATGGAGATTTGAAATTGGAACAAGCTGGGAACTGTGTTTGAAACGACAGGAACACTAGGCCGATACAAGCGCAGAGATTTATTGGGAGAGATGACTGGATAAAGGTGTATTGGCGAAGACTATATGCCTGAAGACAAATTCATAGATAAAAGGTTTGAGAGATGGATAGATATGGTTTAAGGCTAAAGATGAAGTAGGGTGCAGCCAAGATAGGGAGCAATACCTTGATAGCCTGTAAATTCCTACAGGCACAATACAGGCAGTGAGTTATATAGCAGAGTGGAAGAGGTGTTTGTGTGTGTGTGTGTGTGTGTGTGTGTGTGTGTGTGTGTGTGTGTGTGTGTGTGTGTGTGTGTGTGTGTGTGTGTGTGTGTGTGTGTGTGTGTGTGCATACTTGTGTGTAGCAGGAAATGGTCATGCTGCATGCTGTTTGGTGCACAGAGACCTCATCCTATGATCAGCCAGTCTATCAGCCCGCGGTTGGTGCATGTGCAAAATGTCATATGTGTGCATATGTGTGCTTCACTCTATCTGTAAGCGTGTGAGTGTGTAGGCAGGCTGAACGCATTACTCCCCACTGCTGTCCATTCTGTCTCTCTCACTGTTGTGAGTGAGGGAAAAAAAACACATCCAAGCATTCATGAGCACATTTTCACAGAAGCAGATTGCAGATTTTCCTTTTTTTTTTGTTACTCACTGAAATAAATCTTTCCTGCGAAATGTGCCCATATGTCTCACGAACAATCACGCTTCCTTCATTATTCACCATCAGCTGACAAAAAGTGCTCCATATTCGGAGCATTTGCCACATTTGTAGAGGCATTATTACTGACGGCTGGCTTGAGATAAAAGGACATTGTGTCTATTCTAAAAATGTACTACCGAAAACTTAGTTGTAAAACCTTGACATGTGCATTATTTACGGAGGCAAATTGCAAATCTACTAAATATTAGTTTTTGCTTTTTCAATAAGCATCAGGATTTCATCCACGAAGCAAAAATTGTCTGTGATCACAAACATTATACATTTTATAACATTTTACATATTGTGTTCTGGGTTGTGTCTTCGGGCTAGTGGCTTTTACATGTGTAAATTGTGGCCATCAGCCGGGCCAGTGATGAGTGAATGAGGCCTGAGCAACCAGGAAGTTCCTGTTGAATGTTAATAGTATTATCTGTATGTATGGAGTGTTTAATGCGACCCAGAGTTTTAAATTTTTTTTTTTTTTTAATTAGTATCCCTGGTTAGGTTCAGGCACAAAGTTACGCTTGTTATTTCCTTGAATCTATGCAATCTTTGCCGTCATGGAAACGGTTAACAGTTTTAAAAAAACTGTCCTTGCCCGGGGTTGGAAACAGAAAGCGATCACCAGTCTACTACGCTCAAGTACGCTGCTACAATCCAGCCACAACAATTAATAACTCGCATTATAAATATGTCATTTGAACCGCGTCACTTTTCTGGGACACCAGATTGATGTTATTTATACGACTGTTAGAGGTCGCTTAACTTTAAAACGTATCAATGGGTCATAATAAGCTGCTTGCACAATAGACCTGTAGGGTAATCTTTTGGAGGAGGACAGTGACTTTTATTTTTCAGCATTATAGCAACAAGTTACTTTGTATATGCAAATTCTACAAACATGTTTTCAGTTTATACATTTTTGTTTTGCCTTAACCAGCTACAACATTGCAATACTTCTAAGTAAGGTATTAACAATTACAATATTGTAATATATGTCACACCTTTCTGCCTGTCCGCCTGCCTCTCAATTCTATACCTTTATCAAATTTACGATATTCAATGTATATTCAATTAAATGTTTATTATTGAGGTTGTAGTTAAAGTGCAGTTGTACTGAACTACCTAATCATTTGACGCGTTTCGGTTGCATATATGAACATGAAGCAATCCAGTACAGCATTTATGACCTCAGTGCTGAAACTGAAATAAATACCACGATGACAGTGTCAACAAAAATCACAAGAGTAAACTTGAAGGCAGCACAGTTACCGGATCACGTTATATTTTGCTGGTGTTCATAATACAGCAGCGATGGCGTGCGTGGGACCGGTCTACGTTAGAACAATGTTTTGATGTTAATACTTCAATACATTTATTTGGAATCTGAATAAAGACAGTCAGCTGTAATGGAGTCCTGTCATAAAGTGCTACTGACAGTCTACAACAGGAAAAGAACAGGATACCTTCCTCCACCATGTTTCGTATGTGCAGTGTTTGCATGTTGTACTTTCATCATGCAAAATGGTATACTTTGTTTGGATTGATTGGTTTGTTGTTAAAATGTGATTTAATACATCTGTGTGTGTGTGTGTGTGTGTGTGTGTGTGTGTGTGTGTGTGTGTGTGTGTGTGTGTGTGTGTGTGTGTGTGTGTGTGTGTGTGTGTGTGTGTGTGTGTGTGAGTGTGTGTGTGTGTGCGTGTGTGTGTGCAGCTCTTACAGGCCACATTATCTGACACTTGTCTTGATCCCTCTATTTCTGCCCTATTAAATATCTCATTTTTCTCATCCCTCGACTCTCCCTGCTTTTAATCTCTCTTCTCACATCCTTGATTTGAAGCTTTTTCTCCCTGCCTGCCTGCCTATCTCTCTTTCTTTCCCTTTTCCCTGCCTTGGGAGCCGATCTGCCACCACCACACACTCTCCATCCCTTTATCCATCCCGATGTGAATGTTCAGGCACCATGGATGGGTGAACAGGGATGATGGATGGAGTCCGTGGAGGTGCTGATGGATTGAAGTGGCCTTTTCATGAACAAATTGCGATGTTGAGGAGAAAAGCAGAAGCAACACTCGGGGCTCTTCCTAATTTTTTTTGTCACATTCTCATGTTTTCCCTTCCCTTCACGCCAGAATTAATACGCGGTCAATATTTGAGCCTGTATTTATTTGCATGTTTGTTCTCTTTCAGAGGGAAGCAGATGCTTTTAGGTGTGAAAATCGTAACAGGTTGTCCAGAGTGACTCATGCAGTGTTATCTTCCGCAAATCAATGGGTACATTCATGTTCATTTATAATGTAGTGAATCAACATCCGGGCGATTTCATACTGAATCGCAGATGCTCCTGCTTGGGTTCTCGGCTTGCTGTGAAGGTGGGAGGGTGATAGATATACAGGGAAAGAGAAAGGGACGCTACTACCCCTAATGAAAAACAAGGAATTGAGAGGGAGGGAGGGAGGGAGCGGAAGAGTGTGTGTGTGTGTGTGTGTGTGTGTGTGTGTGTGTGTGTGTGTGTGTGTGTGTGTGTGTGTGTGTGTGTGTGTGTGTGTGTGTGTGTGTGTGTGTGTGTGTGTGTGTGTGTGTGTGGCTGGGTGGGAGAGGGGGAGGTTGGGGGGGAGGAGGAGCTCCGTGAGATGGAGTGAGGAAGCATGAAAGGAGGGTTTCTGCTAAGATCCGGCGCTGAGAGTGGAGGAGAGAGAGAGAGAGAGAGGAGAGGAGAGGAGAGGAGAGGAGGAGGAAAGAGGTCGAGGGCGTGTATCTGCGTTGTAGCTCTCCAAACACGTGACTCCGAGATACAGACTTCAGCATACAGACGCACTTGTTTCCACGACGACAGCGGCAAACATGGGGGCTGTGGTGGGTACGTTGACCATGCAGACCAAGCAGAGGAGGCTGTCTAGGGGTGAGGGACTACACACACGCAAACATCAACGCACGCACGCACACACACACACACACACACACACACACACACACACACACACACACACACACACACACACACACACACACACACACTCATAAACAGTGTGTTTGCTCTGTCTTTTTAAATCAACACACGCACGGATACACACATGAGGAGAGGGAAACTTTTAGCTGTGTTTTCATCGTAGTTCACACTCTCGCTGGCGTACAAGTATCCAGCGCACGTACGTAACTGCAGAGCAAAGATTAATAACTGCTGGTCTTTCGGTAAAGATGCAGTGAAAGAAGGAGGGCACGTGGTTTGTGGAGAGACACTGAGGTCAACAGCTGTTCACGCAGGAGAAAGTGTTTATTCTGCAACAAAAGTTTTAGTGCGACTGTGTGTCTGCCCCCCACGTGATCGTTGTTGAGCTCATCTTTTTTTGGACAAAAAAAACAAAACCGAGGGAGGAAAAGTGAGAGGCGGCTTCCGTGTGTGTGTGCGCCTGTGTGTGTGTGTGTGTGTGTGTGTGTGTGTGTGTGTGTGTGTGTGTGTGTGTGTGTGTGTGTGTGTGTGTGTGTGTGTGTGTGTGTGTGTGTGTGTGTGTGTTTGTCTGTCGCTGTCTGTCTGCCTGGCAGTGTGTGCAGTCGTGAGCGTCGACGCTGGTAAACACACATGTCGAAGGTATTTGTCACTCTGCTCACACATTGCTTTTCCGTCTTGCTGTTACCTTGGAAGCACGGTAGCCATGGCAACAAAAGATGTCGGATTTAGGGGTGGGAGGGGTTGTGGTTTTTTTTTATTTTTTAGATTGGGGTATTCCTAAATAAGTCAAGGCCATGTGAAAGAGAAAGAGATAGTGAGAGATGCAAATTTTCAGATAAAGGAAACGAGTGTGATTCTCTTTTCTTTCTTTCTTTTTTTTTTCCCGAGGACCTGTTGCCTGTGAGAAATGTTTTACTCCCTTGTTACTCATTCTAATAAAAAACCTCTAAACCTCATTTATATGAATCTAACACATCCAAATTGGCTCTTCCAGCGAATGGGCACACTGAGCAGGGGATCAGTGCCAGAATGAGAATATCCCCTATTAACAGTCTGCAGTTTAAAGTTGTTTGTCGAGGCACGCTGTCATCGGTTTTCAGTCCAAATTAGACCAAACAGGACGTTTTTCGAGTGAGAGCATATGGTCGGTTTCTTCTTTTGAATAAGCAATTTTATTTTGGTCTTTTTTTTTTTTTTTTTTTTCTCCACAAGCTCAAACAAACACCTTCCCCCAAGGGTGATAAACAGGCGCAGCGTAAGTTTGTTGCTATTTTGAAAAATGAGGTGTTTGTGGAGGCACTCACGTTGTGAAAACCTCCACTTTGCCTGCAAATGAAAACAAGCCTTTTTTCTTTTTTTTTTAACGTCTACAAATGCCCTGCAGAGACATGGCAGAAAGGGATGTACAGAGCGGGAGCTGTTTGGGGGTTGTTTGTAATTCTGCTGCCGTGTTGTTACTTCAACATCTTTCTGACATGACATGATCGCCGTACGCAGGATTAGTGCAGCAGGGCTTGTATGGTATACAGCTGTCTGTTTCTGTGGTGTTTTGCAGATAACTCATCCAGCATCACAACACTGACAGCGACACTGAGAGAGAGAGAGAGAGAGAGAGGGAGGGGAGACATCGCACGGCTTTAATATTGTGAGATTAGATTCCGACATGATTGATCCTCTGAGTTTGAGCTCATCGCCGTGCTCTGAAGGAAAATACCCCTCGCTGTGTTTGCGTCCTGCACCTGCTTCACTGTTTACATGCCTGCCCGTGCTGTCTGTTTTACCATCAAGGCTGCTTGTTGTTCTCGCGTCGTGCTTTATTTTCAGTCAAAGTTTTCTTGTCTGTTTTCCCAACGGGCTCTCTCTTTGGTTTTCTCCTACAAGTTGTCTCGTCTGCCTGTTTTAAAGCGTCGGTTTTCTTCCCCTGTTATGGTAGCCTCTGACAACTCATCTCTCTAGAAAAAAATTTCACCTGGCATTTCTCTCTCCACTCCCAGGCGAATTTTCCATTTCTTTCCAGCCCGTACATCTCTGCCCTCCTCACTTACTGCCTGCAGCGATGTTGTCTCAGTCTTCTCCCTCTCTCATTTTATTTCCCATCACTCCTCATGTCTTCCTCTTATGTTGCACTCTTTTTGCTCTCTGCTGCCTCCCTCTCCATCTCTTAGCCTCATCTACTCGCTGGTTTTGTCACATCTTTTTTTCTCCACACTTTTTCACTCCTCCATTGTTTCCCCCCCCCCCTTTTCTCCCTCCCACTCCTTTTTTTTTTTTTTTTTTTTTTTTTTTTAATCAGGCTTGTTTCTCTTCATCTTGCTTTCGTCTAATTTCCCTCGCCACACTCTCGCATGCCGGCACCACAAGCTGCTCCTGAAACCCTCATCTTCATACCTCTCCATTCCTCTCTCTCTCTTTTATGCCTCCATTCTGTCTCTCATTTACTCCCTTTCTCCGTCACCCACGCTCCCATTAGCTGGTGTGAGTGCTTATTAAGTCATCTCGTCATCCTCATCCCTTGGCATCCAGCAGTGTGTGTGTGTGTGTGTGTGTGTGTGTGTGTGTGTGTGTGTGTGTGTGTGTGTGTGTGTGTGTGTGTGTGTGTGTGTGTGTGTGTGTTTCTGACATTGTGTATAGCGTGTTTGTGTATTCCTGCCAATTCAGAGACATGTATTTATTCAGAAATCAATATTGACATGCTGCAACAGTATAGGTGTCTAAAATGAGGTGCGTTTGACTCAATCTTACCAAACATAATCAGCAGTGGCACATTAATATAGAAGGAAGAGACACGGTAGTTTTCTCTCTGTGTGTGTGTGTGTGTGTGTGTGTAAGAGTGTGTGTTTGTTTCTCTACCTTACTCTAACACATTACACTACAAATACCCTGCAGCACTTCATCCTCCTTCACAGGCCGAGGGTTAGTAATCAAACATAGATATGTGTTTGTGCATGAAAGCATGAGTGTACAGTATATTGTTTTATGCACATGGGTGCTTTAGTATTTTGTTTATCAGTGATTCTTGAAATAATGCGCTCATGTTTGCCTTGTTAGTGTATGTTTTTGTGTGTGTGTGTGTGTGTGTGTGTGTGTGTGTGTGTGTGTGTGTGTGTGTGTGTGTGTGTGTGTGTGTGTGTGTGTGTGTGTGTGTGTGTGTGTGTGTGTGTGTGTGTGTGTGTGTGTGTATATCTGCGTGTTTTCAACCAGAGCGAGTCATTGGCCTTTCAGTGAACCACCCAAAGGCCAGTCAGGGATTGGCCCCGTGTCCACTGACTTGGATATTGACTGTGGAAAACAATGCTTGAGCTCACACTGTGGAACATGATTATGTCTTCAGTTTTACGGTAAAGAGGACTGTTGTGGCTGAATTTTTTTCAGTAAACACACTTCCTCCATAACTCCCGGGAACGTGTCACCAGTGGAGCTGCTTCTTCCTTGGAGAGCGCGCTCCACCGTTAAAGAGGCCGGTGAGAGCTACCTCTCTCCATCGCCGCTCAGAACAGCAGATTAGGCTAATTCAGATTATGCAAATGGCACACTCTCTGGCAAGGATTACAGGACACGGTACAAGAAGGAGAGAGGACAGCATGGCAGAAATAAAGTGGCACACTGAGAGTTTGGCCAAGAGAGAGAGATAAGAAATGGAGAAAGGAAGGAAGATTCATTGGGAAACGGAAGAAAGGAAGAGATGAAGGAGAAAGGAGAGCTAACATTAAATACCAGAGGCAGCAGCAGTGAGGAGGCAGCAAGGAGTTAAATCCTGTTCACGAGCTTTAGGAAGTGTGTGTCTGTATTGATGTAAAAGCTATTTGTTGCGACACAGTGCTGGCTGGAGAGAGTGACAGGCGGTCCTTCTTAGCTGACAGTTTAGGCCACCTTTCAATACGCCAAACAAGCTCTGAAAGAAAGGGGTTCAGGCTCTTGGTCACTGTCAGACTCCACAGTTTATAGCTGCTTGGAACAGATGGAAGTGAAGTCCCGAGCTGACTTTTATAGGTTGGGTTTATTTAGGTTTTCTTCACCTGCTAAGTTTGCAGTTTGCAAGTTTACTTTGGAGCATGAATCTTGTAGGTTTCTAGATCTCACCTGTTCAATAAAACTTTGCAACAGAAAGTTTGCACTTACAGGTGCTTAAAAAAGAGAAGCTTTTCTTACAGAAGCTTGTATCACCATTGTCAGATTGATTATTATCACCATGGATTGATAATAATCAATCATTATTTTCAAAAAAACATGAACGATGAAACCTGCTGCGTACTTGGCAGGAATACATCATCCACTCTCTTAATATGCATGTATAAATTACTGAACAGGCCTTCCAGGCACAGGCCCAAGTGGATCAAGGGGCCCACTTTACTGAATTTGAAGTCACTTTTCTTGTTTGAAAATCAAAGAGTTCAGTCAAATGTAGAGATGATGTGATCACAATTTAGCTCTTAAACCCTTTCTGAAGCTTTTACTATTACATATCTGCTGATACCAAGACCAATTATGAAAAATGTGAGATATGACATTGGGGCGGCTGTGGCTCAGATGGTAAAGCGGGTTGTTCACTAATTGGAAGGTTGATGGTTTAATCATTTGTTCCTCCTCATGCCAGAGTGTCCTTGGGAAAGACACTGAACCCAGAGTTGCTCTGTAAAGTGAGCACATTGCTTGACAGCTTTGTTATCATTGATGTGTGACTGTGTGTGTGAACGGAAAGCATTGTACAGTGCTTTGAGACTGTGCCTATATGAACATTTATTTTATAAATGTATTTATTTTGAGTCAAAAGTAGCTTGTTGAGGTGGTTCAGGCATTGGATTAGGATGGCTTCTGGGCACCTCGCATTGGAGGTTTCCAAAAACCTCCAATGCGATGTGAAATACAGAGACATTTTTCTGGCAGTGATAGCCTCAATCAGCAGTATGTGAACTCGTTTGTTGAGTCCTGGAATATAATGGATGTTATTTATTTGTAAAAGTCCCACACCATAGAGTTAAACACTGCAGGCCTCTGCATTTTCTATTAAAGGTTACCTACCAAATGTAATAGCTTTCGCAAAATCCTGTGAGTGGACTGCTCTGTCTAAAAAGTGTCCAGGTGGGATGCAATTCTCTGCTGTTGTCTTTCCTGTGATGTGCTTGTGTTTGGCTTTTATTTTGCAGTATTTGCTTAAAGCTTCATTCTGTTCAGTATTGTGTTTACCAAAGACAAAGTGTACCCACACGACCGACGTGGCTTATTTTTTACTCCACCAGCCTTTTGTTGGCTGCACCTGTCACTGCTTCTGTTTCTCCAACATTGGACTCATTTTCACTGTCTTCATTGTCCCTCATGGTGGCATTACATCAGTAAAAAAAAACTCCTAGCTGCTAACAAGGAGCGTGCCAACTGTGTGTGGGGGTGTGGACATAAACAAAGATGGTAATCACATGGTTACTGACAACAAATATTTTTTTCTTAGTGAGGTAGGCAAAGTCTTGAAGTTATAGCCAAGTGAAGTTTAGTTTATTGAACATTATCCATCAATGCATTCATCTGTCCATCCATCGTCATGGTAACATCAAGTGGAGCGAGTAAGCCCAGATTCCCTGGCAACTTTTTCCGCTCATGCTGGGGTTGTGTTTATATTCTCAGCAATAAGTCAGACACATTTGCAGTGGGTGTTGGCCTCCGCCAGGGCTGTCCTTCATTAGCGATTCTGCTTGTGACCTTCATGGACAGAATATCTAGGCGCAGCCAGGGGGAGGATAATGTTGGGTTTGGGGGTGTCAGGATTTGCTGTTTGCAGATGATGTGGTCCTGTTAGCCCTTATCAGGCCGTGACCTTCAGCATTCACTGGGGCAGTTTGTAACTGAGTGTGAAGCAGCTGGGATGTAAGTCAGCACCTCCAAGTCTGAGGCCATGATACTTTGCTGGAAAAAGGTGGATTTCTCTCTCTTTAGTAGTTTTAAGTATCTCGGGGTCTTGTTCACAAGTGAGGGCAGGATGGAGTGGGAGAATGACAGGCTGATTGAGGCTGCGTCGGCAGTAAACTTTGTGCTGTACTGGAATGTTTCGGTAAAGAGGGAGCTGAGTCAAAAGGCAAAGCTTTTAATTTACCAGTCAGCCTACATTCTGACCCTCATCTATGGTCACGAGCTCTGGGTAGTGACAGAAAGAATAAGATCGTGATTACATGTGACTGATATAAGTTTCCTCTGCTAGGTGCCCGGGCTCAGCCTTAAGAATAGGGCAAGGAGCTCCGACATCTGGAGGAAGCTGGGAGTAGAGCTGATACTTTGATACTTCATATCAAAAGTAGTCAGCTGTTGTGGCTCAGGTGGCTTGCAATGGACCATTCGGTCTCTATACAACTGAACATATAAATAATGTCAAAGAAAAAACTCAATTAAATGATTTATTTAATTAATACCAAAGTGAAATTCACTTGTTACGGGGGCTTAAGTGATACATGTTGCAGTCAAGATGTGCTTTTTTGTGAGAATGTGTTATGGCTACAGCAACAGATTTATATCTGTTTAGTAGCAGATCCTGTGCAATAAAAAAAAAAAATCTGTTTCTCAGGTCTTAATGTGGTGTAAGTTTGGTATATTCTCCTGTAGTATTTGTACAATACTTGTGAAGAGGAGAATTGCTAAAGGTTTCTCCATTCAGTTCATCTGTGCGTCATATCAACACAGAAATGCTTCTGAATAATCACAGTACGAGACACCTCCTGGTCGAAGACTTGAATGAACACAACATACACTACACTTAATCATCCTTATCAAGTGACGTTTATACTAATAAGCATCTTTTAAATGTCTAGAAAATTAAATTAAATACTCCTCTCTTGCCACTAAATCTAATTTTCTACTGCCCTGCTGCTGTAATTCCACAACAGTAAATAAAGCAAACCTGCAATTGACAACTCTGTGGGAAACCTCTTGATACAGCAGAGCCCCCTGCTGTCTGCAAGTCTGCGGCTGCACCTCAGCCCCGGCGGCAATCACTGCTTCTTTTTTCTGCCTTCACATTAAGACTATAAATGAGATGCAGTTCGTCCTGATACACAGATACTACAAACATATTTTTATTTTTACTTCATCATGATTTTCAGTGTGTGTTTTCCTATTTTACATGGTCTATACTTTAAAAACAATGCACATTTTATTTGATAAAAAAAAAAAAATTGGGGGGGATTTTCAGAGCTGTCTGAAATATACAGCACGTCTTTATTGGTAGTTTTGACTAATCGTTGAGCTTTCTGTGCTAGTTTCTGCTACCCCCTGCTGGTACATGTACGTCATAGCAGGTCATATACAGTAGTTCCCTCCTCTTCTCATTCAGGCTCAGTGCAATAATTCGTTACTACTGTGTAAAGTCCACACGGCAGATTAGGAAGGATCTTGTCATCTCAATGGGTGTATTCATAATTACTGATTTCGACAAAGTGTTGTTTATATCGCAGAGTAAGTCATACGAAAGGACTCGGGCTTGTTGAGGTAGAAAAGTCACTTTGTAGGTAAATTTAGCCTTCGGTTATTCGGGGATAACTGTGTGTCTTAATGGGAACAATTAATCTAGTGCTGATCTGCACGTGACCCCCCCTCCACACACACACACACACACACACACACACACACACACACACACACACACACACACACACACACACACACACACACACACACACACACACACAGTCACACACAGTCACAACAAACACATATGGTAATACAGTGGAAGATGAGTTTATCTTTGGTACAATGTGCTCAGATCAGACCCTGAAGTTTAAAGCCCCGTTCCCAAAGAGTGAAGGACACGGTGACTGTAATACAGAGGCGGGAGTCGGTGTATAGAGAGCGAGAGGAAGGGAGAGCTGGTGCGACGGAGCGAAGGTCAGGGTAAGAGAGGAAGATGCCTCAGGGAGTAGAGAGAGGCAGGTGAGAGCTGAGCTCCCTGTAGGAGAAAGCAGGATGGAGAGAAGGTTTATAACCACGTGAGCGAGAGAAAGAGCTGTACAGAGAAATTATAGCTGACCGGGCTTAGAATTGAGCTGCATGTGGTAAAAAGCTGTTTCCAGTTAGTTCCATATTGTGTATTATTAAAAATAATAATAAAAAAAATAAACACTTCAGAGGACTGAGGAAATGAGAGAAAAGTTGGAGACCGAAAGCTTCAAGATAAACTAACGAGCACAGAGAAAAGAAAGCCGTACTCAAAATGGAAGGAGAGGATCAGAGTGAGAACAGTTTACACACCCTCGCCATCATTCTGCTGTGCTGTGGGGCTGTCAAAATGCTACATCTGCTGGGAGTCATCACTGTGGAGGGTGAGTCATTGTAACTACTATCATCCAGCACTAACTCTACCAGCAGAGTCTTACACTACTGCATGGTTATCAACTAGCAAATTGTTGGAGAAAATTATCTGTATTATTCATGTGTGAATATTGGATAAATCAGATTTTTCTTGGGAAACAAAAAGAGAATAATAAATAAAGAAACAGTGAATAAATAGAAACTGATGCTGGCTGTTGTCAGATTTGCACCCTTAACCACTGGAGAGGGATGGTTTATTTTCTTCCTCTGCTGATTTTAATACTGTAAATATGCAGTTGACTCATACATTGGTTTGTCTGCTGATAATAATGCTATTCTGGTCTGATGTCATGCAGTATGTACAGAAAACTGAATCTAAAACGGCTACAACTCACTGCAAACCAGGATTTAAAAAAAAATCTCTGTTCATAGTTTTTATTTAGATACGTTCTAACCATTGATGTTAGTTTCCTTTTTTTACACAGCCTATTTAATTTATACATATTTATGCCTTAACATTCCCTGCTTACTTTGGTTTTTACAATAATTTAAATACTAGGTGGGAGAAATGGCCATAATTCCATGACAACAGTAAGGAAGCTTCATCTGAAATATTTATCTCTGATCATCAGAAAAACTGACTGAGAGAAGGTGTAGAAAACACACTAAAATAGGAACTATTGCTGATTCGTATACTTGTTTTTTATTTAGTTAAGTCAGATTTACTCATAGAGATCAAAATCACAAATTGGCCTGAAAAGAGCTAAATAATTCAAACAGAATCAGACAGGTTTTTGACGTGAGTACACATCCTGTCCTGTGTTAAACGATCTTCATAATACTGTCCTATTAGATTTTGTACAACATGTGCTGCTGCTGTAACATAAGCTGCTTTTAAAAAAAAACCTTTTTGTCATTTCTTTAGGGGTTAAATTTAACATTGTACTTGTAGACCAGGACATTCTGTGCAGGGGAGTAAGCACGGAGTGTGACGGTGTCACCAGAGTTTTCACCCGGACAATAGAGTCACACTGAGGCCTATCAGAGGAGTGCATGTGATGTAACTCTATAGGTGTATGAATCCAATGTAGTGTGAATGAATAATGTAAAACCGACGCCAACAAATTAAGCTCACTCTTGTGAAGTTGATTTCCCGTAAAGAACATAACATCCGAATCTGTGTTTTATAAAGCTGTTTTGGCAGGGGGGTCTGCATCTCCACCCTAATGTGAAAAAGTATGATCTGCCTGGTTGATGAAGCAAATGACCTTCAGGGTGAGTGAGTGAGTGAGTGAGTGAGTGAGTGAGTGAGTGAGTGAGTGAGTGAGTGAGAGAGAGAGAGAGAGAGAGAGAGAGAGAGAGAGAGAGAGAGAGAGAGAGAGAGTGAGTGAGTGTAAGAGAGAGACAGTGAGAGACAGTGAGAGGATGAAATAAGAGAATACCTTGTAATCAGCATGCAGCCTTTTGGCACACACTGTGAAGTCAGCTCACACAGACGCATGTTTAACTGTGTGCAGAAGTATCTACTAACAATCTTATTTTCTAGAGTCCAGCAGCCGAGCCTCCTAAAGATTACAAAGATGTATTGTAGGAAGTTACAGTTCCATCACAGACTTTTTTTTTTTTATAAATTATAATAAGACTTTTGGCCCATGCTGCTCAATCACACATTATCTTGAAAAAGCCATTAAACATTGTATTATTTAAACACCACTAAGATTTTTTTCTTTTCTTTTTTTTCCCGTTGTGCCTTTTACTACTTTACATTAGGACCACTTTATCATATTCTGAATTTGTATTATTACTTCTATTAAATTATGCACAGTTATAACGGTATGCATAATTATGACATTGTGGATGTCTTCAGGGAATGCGCTCTTTCAAATGTGAAGATGAGAGCCAGTGAGAGAGGGTATCTTAATTTTTAAAGGCTTCTGTCATGTTCACCTATAGGCGCTTTGTGTCTGTCTGTGTGTGTGTGTGTGTGTGTGTGTGTGTGTGTGTGTGTGTGTGTGTGTGTGTGTGTGTGTGTGTGTGTGTGTGTGTGTGTGTGTGTGTGTGTGTGTGTGTGTGTGTGTGTGTGTGTGTGTGTCAGAGTCAGTGGTGTGTCCTCTCTCCATTCACCTGCAGCGAGGAGAGTAATGAGTTGTTAATGATAGGGCCGCTGAGAGGAGGAACAGAGCTGATAACCTGACCTCTATCTCTGTGCACCTCCATCTTTCATCCTCTCCTCTCCTCTCCTCTCCTCTCCTCTCCTCTCCTCTCCTCTCCTCTCCTCTCCTCTCCTCTCCTCTCCTCTCCTCTCCTCTCCTCTCCTCTCCTCTCCTCTCCTCTCCTCTCTTAGTCTCTGTTGACTTATGTTTTGTTTGTCTTCTTTTTCATGATTGTCCCTTTAGACAAAGCTGACGATGACTTGGAGATGACCATGGTGTGCCATCGACCGGAGGGCCTCGATCAGCTAAAAGCTCAAACCAACTTCAGTAAAAGAGAGCTCCAAGTGCTCTACAGGGGCTTCAAGAACGTAAGTGACTCTCCAAGAACACTGAAAAGGAAAACTTTTAGTTTGTTTACTAGATTTCTCCACTTAACTGCAAAGGGACGGAGACCAAAACTGTCTGTGTGTGTGTGTGTCAGAATTTGACCTGATATCATGGGGAAGCCAAGTTTGTGTTGAAGAATTTCTTGTGAGCAGGCCAACTTCCATTTATGATTACATCTTATAGATATGATAATGATGAGGATTGTTAAAAAAAATTTAACATTGTTTATTTGCTAATTTTAGATTGATAGATAGATAGATAGATAGATAGATAGATAGATAGATAGATAGATAGATAGATAGATAGATAGATAGATAGATAGATAGATAGATAGATAGATAGATAGGTAGGTAGGTAAGACTTTATTAATGTGTGCCTCTATACTGACCAGATGTTTGCCAAAGTCATATTCCTTTGTTCTTTTGGAATAAAACCATTGCTTCTATGGTATAAAAGCATTTAAACAGATGGACTGAATGGTGTTTAATTATTGGACTTCTGTGCTAGTACACCCTGGCGATCTGTCCAGGGTGTACCCTGCCTTCGCCCAATGTGAGCTGGGATAGGCTCCAGCCCCCCGTGACCCTGTTCAGGATAAAGCCGGTATAGATAATGGATGGATGGATGGGACCGGAAAGTGTGCTCTAACTAACTACTCAAAGCTTATGCCAGGAGGCTCCGACCGTTTGTTGAAGCACGGATTCATAAGGAGCAGTGCGGATTCCGTCCTGGTCGTGGAACAGTGGACCAGCTCTTTACCCCACGCAAGACTGGGATTCTGGGAGTTTGCCCGGCTTTGTGAACTTGGAGAAGGCTGTGTTTTGTGGGGGGTGCTGCGGCAGTACGGGTTGCCGGACCCGTTGCAACAGGCCATCCGGGCTCTGTACAACAGCAGTAGGAGCTGTGTTCGTGTTGTCAGCAATAAGTCTGACACATTCCCGGTGGGTGTCGGCCTCCGCCAGGGCTGTCCTTTGTCACCGGTCCTGTTTGTGACCTTCATGGACAGGATAGCAGCGGGAGGAGGAGAACGTCAGGCTTGGGGGTCTCTGTATCGTCTCTGCTGTTTGCAGTTGATGTGGTCCTGTTGGCCTCTTCAGACCATGACCTCCAGCACTCACTGGGGCGGTTTGAAGCCGAGTGTGAAGCGGCGGGGATGAGGGTTAGCACCTCCAAATCTGTGGATTGCTCCCTCCAGGTGGGGACGGAAGGAGTTTAAGTATCTCGGGGTCTTGTTCACGAGTGAGGGGAGGACGGAGCGGGAGATCAACAGGCGGATCATTGCGGCTGCAGCAGGAAAACAGGCGCTGCACTGGACTGTGTTGGTGAAGAAGGAGCTGAGCCCGAAGCTTTCCATTTACCGGTCGACCTACGTTCCGACCCTCACCTATGGTCACGAGCTCTGGGTGGTGACCGAAAGAACAAGATCGTGGTTACAAGCGGCTGAAATGAGTTTCCTCCGTAGGGTGGCCGGGCTCAGCCTTAGAGATCGGGTAAGGAGCTCGGACATCAGGTGGGAACTCGGAGTAAAGCCGCTACTCCTTCGCGTCGAAAAGAGTCAGCTGAGGTACTTCGGGCAGGATGCCTCCTGGGCGCCTCCCACTGGAGGTTTTCCGGGCACGCCCAACTGGAAGTAGACCCCGGGATGAGCTGGAAAATGTTGCAGGGGAGAGAGAAGTCTGGACCAACTTGCTTGGCCTGCTGCCACCGCGACCCCATCCCAGATGAGGGGAAGAAAATGGATGGATGGATGGATGGATGGATGGATGGATGGATGGATGGATGGATGGATGGATGGATGGATGGATGGATGGGTGGATGGGTGGATGGGTGGATGGATGGTATGGTATGGTATGGTATAGTATGTAAATAGGGGGACAGTGGTTCAGTGGTTAGCATTGTCGGCTCACAGGGAAAATGTTCTGCGTTTAATTCTGGGCCTGGGCCTTTCTGTGTGCAGTTTGCATGTTCTGCCTGTGCCTGTGCGGGTTCTCTCCGGGTACTCTGGCTTCCTCCCAACATCCAAAAAACATGCATCTCAGGTTAATTGGTGATTCTATAAATTAAACATATTCATATTTCAATGGCATGACCCTATATTTACAGTGAATTTAATTGTATTGGTGATTTTGCTTGTCTTTGTTTTATTGTAATTTTCACAATAGACATATAGTGTTAAGTTGCCGTAAAGTTATAATTGATTCAAGGACAGGTCAAATGCAAAAACTGGATTCAGTAGGGACAACCATGTAAGAAGGTCAGGAATTGCATCTGCAGTTTGTTGTACATTTGGTGATTGACAGTAATAGTTTATAATTACTAGAGACTGTAATGTGACTTTTTGACTTAATACACAGTCTCCCATTAGCTCTTTTTAATCACACTGGTCTAAAACCCTCCATTAGTCTCATTTCACCTCTGTTTGACTTGTCCCTGCAGGCCTGTCTAGTTTTTACATTCCCCTTACTGCCGCTATTTTTTGTGTCCCTCTTTTTGTCCAGGAGTGTCCTAGTGGGGTCGTAAACGAGGACACCTTCAAGCAAATATACTCCCAGTTCTTCCCACATGGAGGTGAATAGAGTGTGTGTGTGTAGTGATATTTGCCTCTACACCTGACTTTGTCTCGTTTGTACCCAGCGTAGTAACAGTCTTTTTCCTCTTCTCCTGCAGATGCCAGCACCTACGCACACTACCTGTTCAATGCATTCGACACAGGAAACACAGGATCCATAAAGTTTGAGGTTTGTTTTATTCTCGTTTATTTCCACATGTCTGCTTGTTGCTATTTAGGCTCTAAAGATGTCGAATTACCGGTCCCCTTTTCAGTTTGTCTTCTGTTACTGTCTCCATCAGGACTTTGTGACAGCTCTGTCCATCCTGCTGAGGGGCTCCGTCACCGAGAAGCTCCAGTGGACCTTTAACCTCTACGATATCAACAGAGATGGATACATCAACAAAGAGGTTTGTGTTCCTTTGTATATTGCGGTTATAACACAATGTGGGGTTCATTAATCGTGTCTCATTGTGTGTTTATTTCACAGGAGATGACAGACATCGTCAGAGCAATATATGACATGATGGGGAAGTACACTTACCCTGCCTTGAAAACTGATGCACCCAAACAGCATGTGGATGCCTTCTTTCAGGTACCAACATCTGATTCCTTTGGTTATGTCTGATAAAAACCCAGCAACACAAACACTGATGACAGACCAAATAAAGAAGCATTAGTTAAACATGACATCTGTTGGATATCCGGAAGCTGCAACAGCAGAAAAAAGGTCAGTCAGCATGAGCAGCAATGTTCACAATGACTTACGAGCAAAGCAAAAGCAAATTAGACTTGCAGGAAAATCCAAGGAAAAGTGAGGAGCAGCATCACACCAGTGAGTGCTGAGTAATAAATAAGTTGGTAAAACTCACAGAATAGGTCATTGATTTTAGGAGGGTGTGTATTTCAGTTTATTTATTTACAAAATGCATTTCTATCTTTTAACTCCTGACAGCAATGTTGTGATATCATTTGTGCTTCTGTCCACAGAAAATGGACAAAAACAGAGATGGTGTGGTCACTCTTGATGAATTCATCCTGTCTTGTCAAGAGGTACTCCATTTTTTTCTTTAACATATTTAATCCAGAGGATCCATAAACTTTTATGAGACCTTTTTCACTGAGGATATTTTGACATGGCGCAGGAAAAACACAGGTATAGAATATTTTATAATGGTTGAATACCATTGAACAGAGCCATCATTAAAGTACCATGATTTTCCAACTGTGACAAGTAAAAAAATTAAAAAAAAAAAATCCCCCCAATCAAAATAATTTTATTTACTATTTACGATTTGCCTACCACCTTTGCAAGTGTCTTTTTCTTCGCTATTAATTATGGTCTTTGTTACTTGTTTTATTAGTGTATTTGTCTGCAGAGATATTATTAACATTTTATGGTTGTTTACTGCCCCCCAGTGGCCAGTAAAATGAATTAAAAGGTGATTGTTGAACGACTTTCTCCTCACAGACAACTTTTTTGTTCCCCTTCTTTTTTACACAGGATGAAAACATCATGCGGTCCCTACAGCTCTTTGAAAATGTCATCTAGACACAAACACGAGGGAGATGGTGCAACAGACGAAAGCACAGTGTGAGAGTAAAGAAGAGAACAAAGGAGAAAGAAAAGGAGATAAACATGAATCTGCAGGGAAAAAAAGGGAACAGCTTAATTTGTGAGTGAGAGGAAACAAGAAGCTTTTTCACTTTGGGTGTGACCGTTTGCCACAGAAACGCGTGGGAGGCATCTTACTGGAACAAATCTACGGTGACACACCATTGCTGGTTTTGGAAAATGTCCTTTAGATTCCATTTGACCTTTCTGTGACCATTTACCTTGTCTCCATCTCCCTCGTATGTTGCTGTGCTGTCATCTTGGACAGTGTGTTCTTCATACCACAGTGTAAATACTGCCCCTCTGATATTGGGTCCAATACCTTTCTGAATTAGGTAAATTGTTATCAAGCAGGACTGAAGTTCCTGAAAGCAGTTTAACAGTGAGATCAACCAACTGCACACATTGCTCATTAGAGGCTTGAATAAATCAAATGTTTTCATCATGAATTTCTGCGACAGTACAACAGACATGAGCAATATTGTGTGAAGCATGCAAGACAGAGGCCCACAGCATATGTGCCATAACAACATGGTGGAAGTATACTCAACTTTTTTTGCTTACATGGTTTCAGTTGGGAAATTAGGGTCTGTGTGCAGCGTCGCCCAGAGCTGCCTCATCTGTTTGCAGACGTCGACTAGATCCAGCCACAGGCCGGTAAAGGTCTGCGGAGATGAATGTGACCTCAGCAAGCTTGTCTTGCGTCTTGTGACAGCCTGCAACAGTCTTCAAAAGCCTTCTTAACTCCTGCTGTGTGTTCCAGTGTTGTCGATCAGCGTTTGAATGTTGTAACGACTTGACTGTAGGTATTTAACCGTTGTGTTTGTGGCTTGTTCTCGCTGTCTGGTTTCCTCAGTGTCCGTCTGTGTGTCTCTGACTCTGATAACCTGTTTGTCTCTCTGTCAGATTGGATCCACCTGACATTCATTGTTAAATAAAGAGCTCATTTGAAGGCATACAGATGGAGAGCATTTCAACGATGTGCATGTGTTGTGTGTGTGGTGTCCTGTTGTAAAGGTCCTGTTTGCCTGAATATTACAGTGTCATTTGTTGGAGTATGCAGCTTCGTCTTGTGGACACTACAATCTGTCCAGCTGAACTGATCGTGTTTTTCGCTGCAGCGAAGAGTTTCCTCTTCAACTCTGTCTGTTAATAATGTCGACTCAAAGCGACCAGCATTACACTGTGAGGAATGATGGGTGAAGGAATCCAGAGGAAGATGAAGATGAGAGAATAAGACAGGGAATAAGACCTTTTCGCTAATTCTGGAGGAATGGAAGCCATGTTTCAAACAACAGCCATTGTTTTGAAGATTGAGCAGGACAAAAACACTGATTTAAAAATGATTTACTGTCATGCCCACTCACTGTGCTACCAATAGTGTAATAAAAATCTTTACTGGGATGTGTTGCAGCTCTTCTTAAATGTACCCAGACTTCAGATAGACTGGCAGACAGGACGACGGACAGATAGACAGGCATACAGACAGACACTTAAAACTGTCAGAATGAAATAATGTGTGTATTGAAATATTGTATAAAATCATTATATTTATCAATAAACTTTTCAAGAAATAAAATTGACTCGTCCGCTATTTTTGTTTTACCTTGTTGCTCCATGAGTTTTTCTTCTTTTGACCTCGTAATAATGTGTTAAAATAATTTCTGTGGCGCATCATAAAGACCATGAGCAAAAGGGTCACAGGAACAGTTTATACTGTTATTTACACATATACAATGAAAGTACAAAAAGAGTTGTACATTTGTGCCTCGATCCCAAAGGACACGGCCCACAAATAAAGCATGATAATGTGCATATGAAAAAAACGTCACCACCATCACTGAGCATGCATCACTCCCTTTATTACCCAACTTGCAGCCTGTTTCATATTTTCTTCACCTCTCCCCACTAAACCTGATATCTAATTTATTTCTATGACTGCTCCCAATGGTATTTTATTCCCATAATGTAACATTTTGGGCAACATTTTGTTGGGATATAGGTGGTTAACCATACACAGGTAATTGTGGCGGTGCGTTGTAGTTGGTGTGAATACATAAATGAGATTTGAAGAAAGATACAGCACCTGAACAATTTTCTCAGCTTTTGTCAGCATTTTTTTTGTTTTGTATTTCAATAAAACAGAGGGGGAGATTTATTTAAATCTCATAAACACATCTTAATACAAGCACTATATGATGCTGCAGTGCAGACTTTGTCTTTATTCAGCTGGTGTTCCTCCCATTAGAAAACAGCAGACAAGCGTACAGTCTGTTGCAGAGTAAGGAGATGGTTGTGTTGAGAAAAAACACCTTAACAAAACACAGATTTTTGTGTCCCTCTGTGGAGAATAAATTACCTCCTTCAGGCCTGTAGGGTACATTTCTTTCTCCTCTTATTCTACTAAACAGAATAAGTACAAGCATTAGAGCACAATCACTGGGTGACAAGAAATTTTAATGAGTCTGTTTCAGCTCCCTTTTGAATTTGAAAAGTCCTGCTGTTCCCATGGATACAGTCTAAAAAATTTAGTCCAACAAAGTTTCTGCTTCATGACAGGCACCACTCACCATCACTTCAGGTCCAACTTCACAACCATCCACTCAAATGGGTGTGAGCCATTCCTCGGTTTTCTGGTCACACAAGGATCAAAGTAAGTCCCAACGTCCTCATGTAGCCTAATTTAATATATCTATCCTCCCAGGGTTGATAGAGGAAGCTCAGTGATTACAGCGTGGTGTCTGGTCTCTATTCCCTGTCCTCGGCCCAGGGTTGGAGGTTCTGCAGAGCATACAGGGAGGAGTTATGGGCGCACAGTGGATCCGACACCGCTGATTCGCTGAGGGACTTCTGGAGGGCGGACTGCTGCAGCTGCAGTATGAGGCGATTGGCCTGCTGACGCTCCGCCTCCCTCTCCTCGGCTGTCTGTCTCCTGAAACATGACAGAAGAAATAAAACATTTATGAAAATATATTTTAAAAAATAATAAAAAAGAATAAGAAGTGGGGTTTGTGTACAATTAAAGCACAGTGATAAATGCCTATATGTGTGAGAGTTTCTATGGGAAGCATAAAAAAGCAGAGGTAAATACTTACGAGCATAAAAATATACTGAATGAAGAATATGTATTTTTACACTGTAATGTTTAATAAATGCTAAGGTCTACATTTTGGGGATTCTTTTCCAAAATAGTTTTGGGCTGAAAATTCTACAAATTATAGTTTGAAACTAAAATGTATTTGTCCTGAAGAGAAAAAAAGTAAATACGACAAGAAAATTATACTGAAGCTGAATTTGTTAAAAATATTTTTGCGGTTAATGTGCATGTTTTTTTTTCGTGTCGACGGGGTCAATCAACAGGAAATTACGCACGGGGTCATCGCCTCATGCAGAAAGTTTGGGTTTTGAGTATGACGTCTCTTCCTGGTTTTCTCCGGGAGAAATGTGTTCAAATAGTTGAAGCCTATAATGTAAGTACTGACAAATTTGAACAGAACATTTCAAACCAACCTCCACTTGGTCCTGCGGTTCTGGAACCAGGTTTTGACCTGTGCGTCTGTCATCTTCAGACTCTTGGCCAAAGCTGCACGCTCAGCGCTGGCCAGGTACTTCTGCCGGTGGAAACGTTTCTCCAACTCGCAGATCTGAACTCTGGAGAAGGAAGTGCGGGGCTTTTTCCGTTTGGGAGGTGTCCGGTTCTGGTACGGGTGCCCTATCCGCCGCGTAACGGCGAACGGAACCAGAGCCGCTGCAGCGAGAGGAGACAGGGAGACACCGGTAAGTGGAAGAAAAGACTTAACACGACACCAAACAGAATAATTCACTCCTCACTCTGTATGGAAATTCAAGGCCATATATCACAGATATCAGCCCTGTTTGACAATAATCCCTAATTCAGATTTTGTAGACCAAGTGTCAGATGATTGTGCAACCAGAATTTTTAAGGCAATATAGCTAATAATATATAAATAATGAATAACATGAATACTCACCTGAAAGTAGTTTTAACAGATAATATCATCACTGGTAATTACAAAGAGGACAGCAGACCTTTTGGCCTATTAACTGTAGCAACCCCAACTGAATAGCTACCATTGAATAGTGTATTAAAGGCCTTTGAAGGTTTCTATTAATCTTCAATAAAAAACAGACTGTGGGACACAGGAAAATATTTTAAGTCAAGTTTAAACCGTTTAATCTACACATCAGTTAAATTTATCACAGCCTTTATTTAATTTTATTATTTTACATAACACGACTGTTTCACCTTTCTCTATATTTTATATAGTAAATAAATTAACATAGCTACTAATAGGCAACATACTTTTGTTTATCTCCAATTCAGTCAGTTAGTAATATTTAAATATTTTATAGGAGTAAATTGCTACAAAACCATGTTGTGCCTGGTTCGTTTGTTAAAAGTATGTGTGAATGTATTACATTTGTTTTGTCCATCTATAGAAAATAATATTAACAATAATAATGAGGCATTTAATAATAACCTGTAAATGTAGTTTTTTTTAATATTCTTTTTTAAATATGTAAACTTGTATTTTGTTGTGTGTTCCGTTTTAAGCGATGTTTGATAATTATCGAGAAAACATTTCTGTTGGCTGTAAAAACAAATATTTGGCACAGATGTTCGTTTTTTTGATGGTTCAGCAGCTACTTTAGTTTTAAACATATAAAATATTAATAAGGGGAACCCATTTGGTCTAGCAGCTGGCCTACCTGATATTCTGTCCTTGGCGAACCTGTTTCCTATCCAGGGGAAGCACAGCCCTCCAAAGCCAGGCACAGCGCTCTGGACGGGGGCCGGGGGTCCCGGGGCTGTCACCGGTCTGTGGGCTGGGACTCGAATCACTCCCCGGCTGCCCAGACTCCTACTCTCTCCGTATGAACCTGAAGCCTCCACCGGAGGCATTATACCGGAGAGGGAGATAGATAGCGCGGTGTATGAGGGCGCGTTGGTCCCAGTCGGACTTCCTAAACTGTAATAGCCGTCCCCGTTGCTTAAATCGGATCCACTTTGTCTTCCGGCCGTGCGCCCGTTCTCTTGCTCTGTACTGGCTCCCAGAATCTGGTCGATGCCGAAGCTGATGGGCTCGTGCTGGGCCGGTTTCGGAGGAGGGCTCGGCGCGCTGGGTGCTTGCTCCATCCCTCGCTCTGTCGCAAAACGAACGAGAAAACTGAACTAGATGTTTTCAGGGGGGTTCACAATAGGGTCAAACTGAGCCAAAAGTCATCATCAGAAGTCTCTCCATCGCTGTCCAGTCGAATGCCCAGAATCCAGCGTGTCCTCGTTGTCTTGAGCAGGCCTCTGTCAGAGGACTGGGTCCTCTCAGGCTGTGGTGAAAGTTTGATGGGCGTTTGGAGAAATGTGACGCTCTGTCCTCCTCTCAGCGCGTCAAAACGCTCCGTCTAGCAGCTCCGTCCTCCTCCATCCCTCTCCACCTTTCATTGGCTGGCACCGGAATGACTGATTGAATGTCAGTGGGGGTAGGCCCACAATTTGGCACAATAATCAAGATTTCCCATTACCACGGGCATCAGTGTGTTGAATATGTGGTAAGATATGGCATCTTCATGCCCTCTGAATGAGTCAGTGTTTCATTTGGAGTCTCATGTAGCTAAATTTGAACAGAGAGTAAGCAGAAAGTTCTGAAAATGTATATAGAAAAAAAATCGAACCAGGGAGGGAGACCAATTTTATCTGCTGTTTGGCAAAGAAGTTTATCACTTCAACCAATTGGCGTTTTGTCAGTGACCTGTCAGTGTTCTGCTTATCTGCAGAAATGCATTCATAATAAGAGAGTTTAAGTTGTGTCGTGAAATAATATCAGGTAGAAAAACTTTTTATGGAGTGTGACAAATTGATGCTTCTGCCCACTTCACACAAAGTGCGCATCATTTGTCCTTTCACTGTCTCTAGTCATCTCCTCAGTCTGTAGGTTTTGACTCATGTGGAATATGCAGGAAACATAAACTGATTGAAAGCCACTGGAAGATTTATTTCTAAGATGAAGACGAGCATGGTGAATGTTTAGTAATAAGAAGAGGTCAAAAGGTACAAAATACCAGTCTCAGTTTTTTCCTTTAAATTTCAACCCCCCATCTCGTTCATGCCATTAAATCAAATGCCGAGTTAGGCTTTATTTATTTGTATATGTCTTTGATTATCACTTGTACATTTAATGTGCAGCTAAAATGTAGCTATATAGAGAGATCAGTATAAAAGTATTTATTTCTCAATGTTCACAATGCTTTAAATTTAAAACCTTATTCTGAGCTCCTCATATTCAAACCAAGATCAAATGTTTCATAAATGTTCAGAGACGTTTCACATTGTGTTGATTCGATATCTTGTCACATTAAAAAAAAATAACGTCAAAACATTTACTTAACAATGTCGTTTTTACAACCATTTTTAATTATATATCAAAAGAGGTTATGAAAGTCGAATAAACATAATGAATCCATCTTAATAACAACCATGTGCGTAATTACGCACTTCTGTTCCATGTCATGACACCCATCATGTCGCCCCTTTAAAACAAAAAGACAGCAGCCTTATTGAACATTGGCAGAATCACCAGCACCTATTGAGCTTGGCAAAGACTTACGTGGCCTTATTTGTTCCTGGTGGCCAGTGCCACATTAAATGACCTGACAAGGGAAAGCCACGGGCTGCCTCAGATAAAGTGTCCGGGCTCTGGAAGCTGCTAACCGCTCAGATTCAATGTAACAGCCGCCCAAAGTGACCGAGTAATCTCATTTTCACTAACTGGTCTCATGGACAGACAAATGCGTGTCGCGTTTGGATGCGGCAGGTGGCTTTTTAGGCGATCACGTTACAGTACTTTAGTACTCAGCATATTAATTTATTGACAAGGTAGTTTGTTGGCTTTTGTTAACCCTTTTAATTAATCATATTTTCGGTGGGCCTGTATTTTTATGTCTGATTTAAATTATGTAAATTATTATTTTGTATAATATGGGTCTGTTCCTGGAAACATATGCACGGTATTTGCTATCATTCTCAGTCTATTAGTGTGTGTTTTTTTTTAATCACAAACAATTATTAAAGAATATGCAGCCTGAATTTATCTGATAATTTGTGTTAAACTGCATTAAAAATCTTAAAATAAAACAAGATTTAAATGGTTAAATTCCAGTTTGTGAGGTCATTCGTTACAAAATCATATGGAAATGCAAAAATAGTGTATTAGGTGATATATATTTTAAAAAGGAGCCACACACAATAAACTCTTATGAAGCAATATGAGATGGGACAAGGCCCGAGGTGTTTGTTTGGCAATATGGACAGACTCTGAGTGTTGGCCGCTTCACACTGCCATATGTGAGCTCACCGGTGGCTTTTGATGGGGGAGAATTGGTCTGTTATAGCTGTCATCATTTCAGACATTTTTATGTTTCTCTTGATGACATTTGCAAAAAAAAAATAATTCCCTTAGCGGAGTTGTGAGAACACAACACATTTTAAACTTAATTTAATTGCACGGGTGGTTGTTTTTATGGGATGACTCGTAGCTGGACCACAATAACTGCTGAATAACTGCTTCATGAAAATGAATAATTATTGCATTTATCCGGACTCCAGCACGAGTGAAGGCAGTCCCTCCAGCCTGTACGGAGCAGAAGGGGTCCCACTCGTTGCAGATGCGGGGTGTTATTAATCTGGTGTAATCCAATGATTAAGAGTGATTATGACACATTAGCTCTGACCTTCCGGGATACCACGGTGACACCGGTTATCCAAACACACATCAGGAAAAGCCTCAACTCGCCTCTTGCCAGCTTTTATGAATTTATTGATGGTGTGTCGGACCTTTTCATTGCTTTATGGTTACAGCAGAAAAAAGAATAAAAAAATTTAAAAAAAGACAAAAAAGAATTGATACCAAGAGTCCATTTAATAAGCAGCCTTGAGGTCATGTCGTTTAGACCAAAATATTTAGGAAGTTTAATGTTTAAAACTATACATGAACAATTAAGATGCACATCAATCCTCGTTTTTTTTCCACAGGCAATATAAAAGCTGACACCCTGATTCCAAAAGTCCAAAAAGAAACGACAACAAAAGAGTGAAAGCGTGCGATTTGTTTGAGAAATTACCACTTGATCTGCATAATCGGGGGGTCTGGGCTGCAGCTCGGTACCCGGGGGCTGCGTTTTTATTGCGCGTCTCTTCGCCGTTATCAATTTCCGCAGCGCGCCTGACTTTTTAAAAAGGGGGACGAGGCCGGCTGCTTCTGAATAATGAATGACACGCTTTTATATTGTCGCTAAAGTGCCCGTGATGTTACAATATGAAAAGGCAGCGGTAAGTAATAGTGCATTTAAAGGGGATGTAGTGTATTATTATGATGTAAAAGAGAAGGAGAGCGGCGGTGCAGAGAGGGAGATGAGTGGAGCAGCACCCAGAGAAAGAGAGAGATTGTTTTATTACAATAAAAGGAGATGAGTTTGCCTCGCAGCGAAATGGGGACCAGTTAATGAAACTTTACCGCAGCTAACGATTTCCCCTCCCTCGCTCTAAAAAAAACCCACCCTTATGAAATATTTAAACTATTTAATATAGGTAGTATTAAGCTGAAAGACACTGGCATCGGCCATCTGACAACATTTACAAGGCTGTGGATTCTTTAAAGTCGGGTAAACAAAGCTTTACGGCCCGCTCTCCCTCAACCCACATACAACAGGAGTCGTGTTGTAAATCACGCTTACATTGAGCGCAATATAGTGAAAATGTGTTTTACTGTTGGGAGACTTGATTTCGTCTAATTTACACTTTTCTCCATCCCCTCTCCATGCATCTTTTCTCACGCAGATGCAGCACTTATGCAGGCTTATCCTATCAATATAAGGCTGTCTTGTCTATAACTGGAGGGATTGCCTAGCATGGCCCCAGTGTTGGGGGGTGGAGGGGGATAGGGTTTCATATTGACATGCTCAGTGGGATTGTTGGATGAGAAGAGAGCAATGGGATCCCTCATCAGGGACCCGGACAGGACCGTGATCATCCCTGGGCTGTCAGTGGAACACTACTCTGTAACTCTGTGTGGACACAATTAATCTGCCAGACCTTTAAAAAGCAGATAAAGCATATAAAACATCACTGTAAATGTCAGTTATATGGCTTGGTGGAGAGTGAAGGATTTTAATGGCCAAATAAAGGTTGTAATCCATTTGTTGGAGGAAAGATATTTTGCATTTTAAATGTTGTATCAGCTGATTGTAAAAATACTGTGGTGGATTACTTGATATATTCTCGAGTCAAAATGCAACCAACAGAGTGACTTTCAGTGTGATCTTACTCCACAAGTCATGAGTTTTCTTGCAAGTATTAGGATTCCCATTTAACCACAGAAATATTCCCATTTGTTTTGGTGAACATTACGTTCCTGCCCCACTTGAGGAACAATATGCTTTGGCTCTGTGTGTGCATGTGTGCGGGTACAGACCATGTTAGCCTGTCTGATGGTTGAATGCACGGCTGCCTCTTCACGCTGGTTAAAAGTCAGGGAGGGAGAGAGGAGGAGGAGGAGGGAGGGAGAGGAAGAGAGTGAGAGAGGGAAGTACAGCAACCGCACAGACGGGAATTAAAGGGATGGACGGCTGGCTAAGACTGAGATGTGAGAGAAAGAGTTAAAGCATTAATGAGGATCATTTGGGGCTGATGATAATTGAACACATGGCTTGAGTTTGGACAAGAGGATTCCCACAGCATTGTTTTGTCTGTGTGTGTGTGTGTGTGTGTGTGTGTGTGTGTGTGTGTGTGTGTGTGTGTGTGTGTGTGTGTGTGTGTGTGTGTGTGTGTGTGTGTGTGTGTGTGTGTGTGTGTGTGTGCTTGTACCGTCGAGAGTTAACCTCTCTTTTATCTCCTCTGAGTGCTAAGTAAAAGTTTCTCTGGTTTTTAATCTCTGATCATCCTCAATGGCTTCCAAAGGGATCTGACATTGACAAAATGACTGATGTAATTAATTAGTGAGTGTGTTTGTTATTGCTTTAATGACTTATGACTGATTTATGTGTGCATGTCTGAGCGAGAGCGTGCCAGGGTGTTTAAGAGCAGCTGAATGCTCTTGAGCGCCCCTGGTCGTGGCGCTAATGTGTTAATTCATTACAGCTTGTAGTCAGCTGCATTGTGTCAGAACTGCGTTTCCCGTCTCCCTCTGTCTGTGTCCTCTCCACTTCATAAAAGCCGATTATGCTGCATGTCGCCGCTGTTCCACCCATTCTCTCCTGCCTCTTGACCTCCTCACCCCTCCTGTTGCCTGCCTGCGGGGCGCTCACGCAGGGGAGCAGAGGAGGGAGGGACAGAGGACCAGCTGCCACCAGCCATAGTGCTCTGGTGCCTGGCAGAGGGAGCTACTCCAGCCCCCTGCTTTGCTGGGCCTTCTGGCCCCTCAGGGTGGAGGGGGGGCACCAGCCTCATGCCACCAGCCCCACCTGTCTTGCCCCAGGCGCAGTGTGACCGATTAGACACACACGCTCAGATATACACAGCCTCGCATGCATTTCTCTGCCGGATGACCCCAAAAACTGTACTTTAAGTTTCATGTGGTCATGTGGCTTAAACATGTTTCAAAAGCTTCACACAGTCCAAGGAAATCCTCCATTTGAATCAGAAACATGAATATTAAAACTTCTATATGTACATAAACCAGGCTATATTCAAATACTTAAACAGATTTCCTCGACACACACCGCACTCCACTCCTCTTCAAACACACACACACACACACACACACACACACACACACACACACACACACACACACACACACACACACACACACACACACACACACACACACACACACAGATGCACAGAGGCACTTTGCTGCGAGGCGTGAAAGAGCGAGAGCTAAGTGAGGCCACTCCAGAGCGCTATTCTCTATATTGATTTCCCATTATCAGACCCCAGTCCCTGTGGAGTCATTAGTGCCGGGATCAAACAGACAGACAGAGAAGGAGACTAATACCAGTCACTTACACCAGCACAGGGAGATCACCTTACCTCCCCGAGGGTAGGAAGGCCAGAGAGGAGCAGAGGAGGAGAGGAAACGAATAAGGAGGGGGGGGGTAGTGGACGGACGAGGGCAATAGGCTAACAGATGGAGACGGCAATGTGTAGAGCGAGAGGAAGAGGAGAGAGGTGGGGTTTCACAGTGGAACGTTCATGGGCGAATGGCAGACACTCTTTGATCACTTTATTTGGCCGTTCTGTTTTGTCTGTTATGGCGGAAATGTCTTGTCTTGCTTTCTTGCTGTCTCCTCTCTGCTCTCTGCTCAATGTTTTAGCTCCACAGCATCCCAGAAACATTTGTGTTGCATTTTGTTTTCACTTAATCCAACTTGTCATGTTTCCGCAGATGGGTGATTTTTCTCTTTGTCCAGCCATGTAAAATGTAGCCAATATAAGCTCCTCTTCCTCCTCTCTGTCAATAATTTTATGGTAAAGATGCGATGATGAATGTTTTTCATGTAGCCGGCAGCTGTCCCCACACCAGAGAGAGACAAAGAGAGCGAGGAAGAGAGAGAGACACACACAAAGGGAAAGAGCGGAAGACGAATATGAAATGTGAGATACACATTTTGGTCCCTTACTTCATAATTTCTGTGGATGTATTTATTCTCTATGGATTCAGCGGGAACGATGAATTCGTAGTATGAATCAACACCATCAATCTTATTCACTTCTGCACACACAGCACACACACACACACACACACACACACACACACACACACACACACACACACACACACACACACACACACACACACACACACACACACACACACACACACACACACACACACGGACGGAGATCGACACACACTGACACGCACACACGCGGCTCAGATGGGGGTGACCCTGGCCTGACCCCCCTGCTGACCCCCAATCTGTTCCCCAACCTCACACCATGAGAGACCGGGGCACACTGGGATAGGGACACACACGCTCAAAGACACACATGTACACACATTGGCATATTGTGCAGTGTGTGATCTGATGGATATCTCCTCAGACAGTACCATGTGTGTCGGCAAGGTGTGTGTGTGTGTGTGTGTGTGTGTGGACAGTGTGTGTATATGTCCAAGTGTGTGTGCTGCCATAGCCTCTGCCCCCTCCCACTGGTGTTAATTGATTCTTGGTGCGCTTTGCTGATTGGTGTGAGGACCCCTAGAGGCGGGCTCAGTCTCCACCAATGCCCCCTCCCCAAATGTGTAGCACCTCAGACACACACACTCACACGTGCACACGCACGTCCAGTTCACACCGCAAAGATATACAGTATGGTTTATCTTTATACATACTGTATGTCCACAAACTGTTCAGGGCACGTGTTGATTGTACTAGCGAGTAAATACACACAGACACACACTCAGACGCTCAGACACACACACACACACACACACACACACACACACACACACACACACACACACACACACACACACACACACACACACACACACACACACACTCACACTCACACTCACACACTCACACTCATGTCTTTCAGGGGGTTTTCACACCCTGGTAAAGAGGAAGCTGGCTCGCTGAAATGAGCAGATTGCGGATCATATGAGACGATCCACATAGAAAAAAATCTGTGTCTTAGAGGTGATTCATGAACAATATAGGTGGGCCTAGGTGTGTGTGCATGCGTGTGTTTGTGTGTGTGTGTGTGTGTGTGTGTGAGAGAGAGAGAGCCAGAAAGACAGTAAGAGAGATGAATCTCCGGTTATTAATTTCCAGCCGCGGCCCCTGGGTGAGATGTTAATATAGGGCTGATTGTGACTAATTTCTTATTAATTGCCATCAGCGATTACACAGTGGCCAGTAATGTGGCTAATTTGTTGAAATGAATTTGGTTTTCTGAGGCATTTTAATTGCTGCAGGTGGGCAGTGTCCTCCGCACGCTGTCACTTTTGTTTTTCAGCAGGAAACTTCTGAAGTTGTGCTGCTGCTCTGCGTAAATAGTATTAGTAATAATGTGAGAATTATTGCATATTATAGGATGTGTACGTAATGTCTGTGAATGTGTAATCTTCACATGCGTTTCTTCCTCTGCATCTGAAGACATGCACACAAACAAATCGTTGCAACATCATTGTAAATGCCCCCGATATCTTATTCATCAGGTTTATGCGTCCTCCTACTTCCATATATCTCTGCACGTTCACCATCGTTACAGCCGGGAAGGAGGGACATTTAAGTTGTTGCCTTTGTTTGTTGAATGTTTATAGCTTCCGTTAGCACACTCTCAACACCACTGAGGAACCAGTAGATACAAAATCCAAATCCTCCTATAAAAGAGGAGATGCCCTCTGGGCAGCCATAGCTCATAGTTGGCCTGATTTAGTGGCAGCCAGGAATCTGGGCTTGAATAAAGACAGAGAGAGCGAGGGCAGAGTGGGAGAGAGAGAGGAAAAGATAGCTCCCTGTGTGATAAATAGCCCCGGCTCTCTCTATTGCATTAGCCGTCCGGGCCGATAGATTGCGAGCCCAATAGACCCAGACGTATGCGATTGGTTTCTCATATAAAAGTTGCATATTAAATTCCTTCACAGGACTGTGCCCCCCAAGCATGAAGGAGGGAAGGAAGAAATGGGAGTTAAAAAAGCAAAAAAGTGCAGAAAGAAATGGAATAGCAAGAAAAAGGCTTTTTATGAGAGATGAAACAGAGGCAGAGTTGGGGAAGCCTGAGAAGAAGGAGGAAAGATAATGGCAGGAGAAAAGTAGCTTGATGGGATAAAAGACAAATGGTGATGTCATGTATTTAATAAGTCCGTGGATATTGGGCGATGACTGCGACCGTACGTCCATTTAATCAGTATTGCTTCCCAATGAAGATTTCTCTCTTGTTTTTGTGCACGCCCTCCCTTCTTCTGTTCTCAGCCGTTCTCCACATGCTAACGACCTCTCTAATTGTTTCCAAGCTCATTAAGATGCTGATGTTTAATAGTAATTAATCCGTCATTTGCCTACATGCAAACGCGGGCCACTGAGGTTTGCTCATCGCTGTTTCAATACACTGATAATGCAGTAGCCTCGTCAAAGGAGACAATATCCTGCTAATTTAGCTCATCACTGTTAATTGGTTGTTAAGTGCCTTTAATTACCAAGCAGGCTTTGGGATTTAGATCGGCAGAAAGAGAGGGATCGCTGTGATTGTCCCTGTCGGTCTAATGAATCTTGAGTGAACTTTGAAAAGTGGAATAAATGACCAAAGAGCAAAAAGCGACACTGACCCTGTTCTCTTTTCTATGGTGCCATTTTCGCTCTCCTCATTTCCTTTCTCCTTCCTTTCCTCCGTCCTCCTGTCCCTTCCTCCATCTCTGTCTCACTCCCTATCTCTTTCTCCAGATATTATTAACTCATTAAGTTTTTTTCATTATTTTTAATAAAAGATGAGTTATGGCTTGAGCCTCACTGTGGCAGCATCCCCCATACCCTCCTCCTCCCTCCTCGCTCCCTTCCCCTTCAACCATTTACGCCCTCCCCTCCTTCGACTCATCACCACCCCCCCCCCCCACCCATTTTCTCTCTCCTTCTCAGCCATATTGCGCCTGCTCTGATATGTTTGACCCCTGAACTGCAGTTTCTGACCTCGGTGTTGCTGGTTACAACCTTCTGTCCATCTTCTTTGCTTTGGCTACAGTCACTCATATCTATCAATCATCTCTCCTCTTCATAGCGCTGAGCAGTCTTTAGATGGCATTCATAAGATTTATGATTCATGATTCTGTGTGTGTGTGTGTGTGTGTGCGCGCGCGCGCGAGAGCCAGAGAAAAGAGAAAAAGGAACACGGACTGGAGAAAGAAAAAGAGAGAGAGAGAGAGAGAGAGAGAGAGAGAGAGACGAGAGAGAGAGAGAGAGAGAGAGAGAGAGAGAGAGAGAGAGAGAGAGGGGGCTTGTCGATGGCACAGTTGAATAATGACAATATCTATGATTGATAGCTCATACGGAGCTAGTCGGGTGTGTGCACTGTGTTAGTGTCTGTGTGTGCATGCGTATAAGAGACACGGAGGGAGAGACTTTATGTCTTCTCTTTTCCCCACATTAATCTGATGTTTAAGAAGCAATGATGAATGGTTTTCATGTGGTTGGAGCTGCCAGTGGTCACTCTAAAAAAAAAAAAAAAATCTACAGCGAGATGGATAAGAGTAGCAAGTGGCTAAAAATTACCTAGGGACACTTGATTATTATGTAGGAATAGAGGGACTCTAGAGGGAGCAGAAAAAAGCACAATCAATTGGAGCTATACAGGACAGAGTACAGATAAGACTCTAAGATGTTAACCAGCTTTATATTTTAAGCCGTGGAACACCCTAAATTAAATATTAAACCATCTGCTTGTCTTTTTCTTCAAACTGTTAGCCAGATTAGATGAAAAATCCTGTTGAAGGCACCGAAAAAGATACATTTGGATTTGTCATTTTTGTTACTATGTTAACAAAATACAAAATATAACTTGTTCACTGCAATCATTCCTCTTGATCCCTTCTTGCACTACTTTGATGAGGGAGAAATTTTCCAGTACTTGTTCTGTGCAAATCAGATGCTTAGCAGAGGGTAATAAGATGCTTCAACAGGGTATAGCCAAAGTCAAGTCAAAGTTACAGTCTCTCTTAGTTTGAAATTTCTTCTTTGTGTTTGCTAAAGCCCCCTAAATTTGCAGAAGTTTAGACAGTATTGATCCACCAACATTACTGCTCACATCAGCTGTTTGACTTTCACTGGCTCCTTCATTGTCAATACTAGAGTTTATCGAGATGTAATCTGTTCAGCCACCAGCTGACTAGTGACACCTATAACATTCGAATTAGTGTATATTGTACTAAGCATATATTATATATTACTTGTTTTAACTTTTACCCCGGTGGTTTCTAATGTCAAGTAAATGCTGCAATTCTCTCTTCTTTAACCTCCTCTTTAAATGATTTAGGATTCAGCTTTGTGGTTGTTTTTCTCTGATGTTTATATCTATCTTTGACTCCCACGTTATGTGTTTTTGTGTTTTGCAATACCCTTATTGCTGTTCAGATACTTTGAGAAACCCCTTGAGGAGCAGAACCTTTTCCAAATTTAACTGTGCTACTTGCAGAGTTACGAAAAGTTATGCTTGACCTGTCTGTCTGTAACTGAATGAGGATTGTACTTTGTCTCCTGCATTTTACAGTGGAAGGGTTTGACTTCCTAACTGACAAGACAAATGATGTACATACGCCATGTGAGTGCAGAAGTAAGACAGACTTGAAAAAAACTGAACCTATTGTTTCACCATCGACTGCAATAGTGTAAGTAATCAATGGTGGGTATATTAAAGATAAAGAATTAATAATTGAAAAAAACTAACCGAGTTATAAATTCTACATAAGCGTTTCCATGTTGTTGAATGGATTGTAAAATCAGTTGTTTCCAGCTGGAACCTGACATGTATGTTTTGTGTAGTCATCCTCAAAGGAAATAGGTTGAAGTATGGAGAAGGTTAAGTGTTAATGTGGCAATAGTTTGAAAGAACATGTGCTGACAGCTGTGATTAATTGTTTCCGGTGTACTTTTGTTTCTTGCCACACACATTTTTTGCATCATCCCAGATGTTAATACCTATTTCTGCTTAACAGCCTGTCTTGCCCCTTTAGGCTGCTCTGTATTAGTGTGGTTGTACATTTTTATTTTGGCGGAACAGTACATGCTTCTTTAGACATTGACAACAGGATTTAATACATACATTTATCAGCTTTACATCAAAGAATGATCAGCGTTAAAGCAGTATCTATCTGGAAGAGGCTGCATCAATCAACACATAACATTGTTTTGCATGCGACACATTCAAAGTCACATATTTCAATGTGGGGACAAGTGTAATACAAGTCTGTTCATTACTTTTTCCCTTCTCCCTTCGTTTTGTTAAACATCCATTTTTGTTGTGGAGCAAAGAGTATTTCCAGTTGTTCATGAAATTGATGACCAACAAGTTAAGTAGCTGGTTTTCTTCAGTCCTTCAGAGCTTTACGTTTAGTTTAAGAGCCGTTTAGGGCCACATGTTGCCCTGTAGGACGGTTGGTTTCAGTGGACTAATTGTGTTCGGCAACTTAAATTTTATGCTCCATCTACGTAGAGGCTGTTCGTTGTTGTTCGGATTGAGGCCAGCTTTGCGTACAGTTGAATCTTGCTGATGAGGTGAAGAGTTCCTGAGATCCTTTGTTCCCTGTTTTTTTTGTTTATTTCTGTCTTGAGCGAGTTCTGACAGAGACACAAAAGAAGAGAATCAAAACTTGGGTACTTTGGGATACAATATTCACAGAGGAAAGAGACATTCCCTTAAATATCTTGCACAAAAAAGACAATTGTACAATGTGGACACACAAACTTTTGAACCACCATGATACATTTTTGCATAATTACACATTAAGTATGAAAAAGATAAAAGACTATCTTGTCTATGAAAAATGATCCAGAGGTTCCCACAATTTTGCATTTACTGGATATGTTGGTGTTTTGTGGCTGGGCAGCTTCCTGTTTCAACATGAATCTGTTTGATGATGACACACTACCAAACAGTTTCTTGAGAGCAACCAGAAACCACAATATCTTTGCCATGATGGTGAATGTGCATCAGCTCCTCTTTCTAATGCAGCTATTCGCCAGTTTGCTGTATTAACAATTACATACAGTACAGGGCTGCACACAAATGATTTAGGAGGTAGGACATGTGCTGTGGAGGTAACGGGTGCAAGAATATTGTTACACTCGGTACTCAATACTTTTTTGGAGACATTAATTTAAATTAATGGAAGACAAAACACAAAACGGACACAGTAAACTCCTTTGCAAGTTAAGTTTTGATACCAAATATATGAGATGGGATAATAAAAGATGGTTAGCAATACTTTTTACTGGTTACAAATAAACCTTCTTGACTTCTAAGAGAACATCACCCTCTAACGGCTGTGTTAGCTGTTGAGTTATCCTTCCACAATTCAAGATGGCATCTGTAAGACATAATATTAGCTTTCTCTCCGAGTATGATGAAAATTTCTCCTTTACAGAGACATGACTGTATCATTAGTTTGTTTTTATCTGATTAAATGCAGCACATACTGTATATTGTGCACTTCTCTCAGACAGCTCTTTTGTTGGATAAAATCACAAACTTTGTGTGTTGTTTGACGTTGAACTTATGTTTGGTTGGATACATTAGACAGCAAATCTGGAGAAATACTGTACATGCATACACATCCAACGCATAGATAAACATGTTTGCAACATCTTATTAATGGGGTTTAATGTGGATTGGTTGGATTGTGTGTGTTTGTACGATAGTCCTGTTGAGCCTTTATAATGTGTAGTTCACATGGAGAAAAAAATGCTTCTGTTGTTTTGTTGCTTTAACTAATTCACACTTTAAAAACATGCACATAAAATGAGGAAAACAATTAGTTGGGGATTTTCCCAAAATACAAACAACGAGAAGAAAGCAGGATGGGGAACTGGATAAATGTGTCGCCTCAGTGCTGAAACCCCATTTCTTGGCCTAATAAGCATATTGCCATATGGCCTGATGCACCGTGGATGACACAGCTAGGATCTGTGTATCACAGTTCATTTGTTGTGGGCCAGAGATGTCAGTATTTATTTTGTATCTACTTCCATGGTGGATTACGGTTGCTTCTACTGTGGCACTGAAAGCTTCCAAAAACAGGGGCTATACATTTTTATCCATCCTTTGTCTGTCTGTTGCTGTTTCTCCTCGGGCTGATGGATTCTGGTTGTAGGGTAAATGGTGAGCACAGCATCCGCCTCACCAGCACAGGCTCACCAGCACAACCTGGGCTCATTGACAATGATAAGAGAAGAGAGATACATTTGTTTGTTTGTTTGTGTGACTGAGGGGCTTTGTGTTTTAGATTGTGACAGAAAAATAACGTGATTGAGTTTGCTTACATACTGAGAGCACAGTGGAACATACAGCTGTCTCACTGCACTAATGAAGACCCTTTCTTGGTGAAACAAGTTTGTTTTTCATGGCATGGTATTTGTTTAACTATTTGTGAATGTGTTGTAGCATCGTAAACATAATTTGGATGTGAAGTCTCACTCTTTTTAAAGATGCTGGTTGATATTTAATGAAGTTTGAGTTGTGACTGCATGCAAGAATTTTCCTGTTGACATGAAGATCTCTGCAACATTTCTAATTAGTTTTCATGAAGCATAATAATAATATATACTGGATAATAGTTTACCTTTCATTGCTGTTGACATCTGTGGCAGCAGTGCTGTTTGTAAGTTGGATCGTTGCTGTGGCTGTCCTGCTGTTTATTTGCTGAAGCATGATGTTTTGATCTGTTAGACCTTCCCTGCAGGTGGTTGGGGTGTGGTCACATAGCAGTGTCACTTCTGTAAGCTGCTCTCTGGCTGAGATGGTGAGAAGAAAGGAAAAATAACAACTGGACACGCTGGGTATCAGAACATATATTGAAATGCATTCACACTGGCTGCAAAATGTTGTTGTCCAGAAAGGAAAGTCCACTGTGAAAGGAAGCTGATTTTAAAACTGAAGTGTGTGAGTTATACAGATGAACCTGCACACTTAAAGCAGCTGTACCTGCCGTTACAGTGGAAGACGGCTGTCGGCTCCTCCACCCGCTGTAAATTGGGCATCGGCATCTCAGTAGATGGCTGTAGGCTGACCTGAAGTCCCTGTTGAGGGCTCCATAGAGGATAGGGTTGAGGGCTGAGTTGGCGTATCCCAGCCACAACACAAAGGGATATGCTGGTACTGTGCTGGGGTCTGGGTGCTCCTTTAGGCCCAACACTGTGAATAGGATGAAATAAGGTAACCAACACACTACAAAACCCCCAATCACAGCTGCCACAGTCACTGTGGCTTTGTGCTCTCGCAGTGCCATGACTGTAACACTGGAAAACACTCTGGTGCTGGTGGAAGGATTGTTCCTGCAGTTGTAGCTGGTAACACAAGTGGGTTGGGCACTAATGATGCGCTTGGCCTGTGCCCGTGCAATGCGAAGTATTCGGTGGTATGTCCAGCACATGGCCAACAGAGGCAGGTAGAAGGTGAGAAGAGAGTCGGTAAGTACATAAGGCCTGTTCAGCTCAAAACGACATCTCCTCGCTGAAGCCCAAGGCCCACGGTTCTGGACTGTCCCATTAACGGTGTTCCACCCCATTTGGATGGGCAAGAAAGACACAGCTACAGACACTGTCCAGACACTAGCCATGGCTACAATGACTCTCCGTGGCAAGACCATTGAGGCATATCTCAGAGGCATGGTCACTGCCAGGTAGCGGTCCACACTGATGGCCAGGAGGGTGAGGATAGAGGCAGTGCACAGCATGACATCCATGGAGATGTAGAAGTTGCAGAAGACTGGGCCGAGCGGCCACTCGTCGTTAAGCTGGAGGAGGGCGGAGAAAGGGAGGACCAAGAGGCCGAGCAGCATGTCTGTCACAGCCAGCGACACAATGAAACAGTTAGTGAGGCAGCGGAGGCGTCGAGAGGTGCAGACAGCCAGGCACACCAACACATTACCACTGACAGTCAGAAGGATGAGGAGGGACAGGATGACACCCAGCGTCCCTTTTGACAACATTGTTGCTGGTGCTTCACTGGAGACAGTCAGATGACATCATGGCTGGAGCATTATGTGACCCATTGTTACATTTTCTTTGCAGTTTTAATTTGACAAAAGGTTCTCCCTATTTGAAAAATAGATTTTCCCATTCTAAGCCTTAAGCTCACATATAATGTCATTAAATATCTTCACTGGGTGTGTTCAGGGGCTTCCATTGATTAAGGAGCACAGTCTAATCTCAGTGTCTCCATAGTGAAATGTGACTTAAGATAGTGGCCTCATGTGATTCCTTTGTCTCCAGCTCCCCCAATACTTCCACTTTCTTAACCCTTTCTTACATGCCTGTTTCCTGTTGTTTAAAACCTGAACGCTTTCAACTGTGATTTGATCACAGCAGTTTTCACACTCCAAAAAATTGTCAAGAAGTTGGTTGAACATTTGTTTCTTGATAAATGCAGCCACTGAAAACTGTAACTCAGCACTATGCAGGCTGTTAAATGGTTTTCTGACTGCATGGCGGATTCTCAGTGGTTCATGGCATCTTGTTGGCTCCACACCATTTTCTATGGCTGTAGGGACACCTAGTGGGCAAACATAAGAAATACAGTTAGTACGTAGTCGAGTATCAATTTATTGCTGAAGTGCCAGTAAAGGTTTTACTATTGTACAACTCTACATTGTTGATCTGTGTCTGATTCTAGACCTGTCACCCCAAGCTTTGCATGCATTATGCTAAATATTTCAGTGTGTGGCTGCCAAAGTTATAATTAAATCCGTATATCTATCATCACATTTCTAATGCATGTCACTGCGTATAGTTGTTTGCAACTTGTAACGTTGACTTATTTCTTTGCTGCAATTTTATTAAGAAAAGAAAAGAAAAAGTTGCCATTTTAGACAGTTAACTAATGGGACTTCTCATCTATACATATTAAAACCATGAACCATGAGAGATGAGTATGCATGTTGTGAACATACTATTTACTCGGATACAAAATGGGTAAACATCCAGCATGGCTAAATGTCTAATCTGCTGCAGCTGTCATGATGTTAAACCTAATTTTGGTTTAAATATTGTTAGATTAGCTTAACGTTTTCATGCAGAAATATGGAAAAGCTTTAGAGTGATACTCTTTTAGAATCCTCACATTGTCCGATGGAGATCTCAAGTCAGGTACTGGAAGATTTGGTCTGATGAGAGCTGCTATATGCAGTTGTTTCAGAAAGTATTCAGACCCCTTCACTTTCTGCACATTTTATTTTGTTGTAAATTTCATTTTTAAATGGAATAAATTAGCATTTTCCTATTCAATCTATATAATATAACCCATAATAACAAAGTGAAAACATGTTTTCAGCTGTCATACTTTTTACTCTGTGGTTTTGGTCTAACAGCTTTATCGTGGATAAAGTGTTGCCGAGATGGTTGTCCTTATTGCAGGTTCTCCCATCTCTGCAGAAGACTTCTGAAGCTCCAGTGACTGGGTTCTTGGTCACCTCCTTGATGAACCCCTTCTTGCTCAGAGCAACTCAGGACTGCTGTTGGTGGTTGGTTCCAAACTTCTTCTATTGAATTATTGTGAACACCGTGCTCCTGGCAACATCTTTAGAGACAGTTGTATACTCTTGCCCTGATCTAAGCCCTGCCACAAATTTATCTCAGATGTAATTCTACACCTAGTTCAAGATTAGTAATAATTATAAAAACACAGTTTGGAGTGCCAAAATACATTCTATTTTTATGGATTGGATTCTACATAGATTTACAGCGGGATATTTGTCCTCTATGAAGTCATTAATGGCATCTGGACATGAGTTTTTAATATGTACCTGGCAGAATTGTGGTAACGTTTGTGAGAAGTAAGAGTGTGTGTGTGTGTGTGTGTGTGTGTGTGTGTGTGTGTGTGTGTGTGTGTGTGTGTGTGTGTGTGTGTGTGTGTGTGTGTGTGTGTGTGGTAGAGTGGGTTGCACACTAATCGGAAGGTTAGTGGTTTGATCCCAGCTCCTCCTGTCCACATGCCTAAGTGTCCTTGAGCAAGAAACTGAACCCTAAAAAAAAAAAATTGCTCACAATGGTATACCATCGGTGTGTTGTAAGTCACTTTGGATAAAAGCGTCAGCTAAATGTAATGTAATTTCGGTGGGCAGTAAGTAATGTATTTTGGCACGAGAATGGACATCAGTATATTTGCCAGACATGGTCCAGAGCAGCTTGCTTATCACCTCAAAAAGAGAAAGAGACACTCTAGCTTCACATCAAGACAAGAAAAAAAGATTTTGACAATTTCATGAAAAGAACACAGAAAGAAAAGGTTTTAATTAAATCTGAGTCTGCAAAAACCGAAACATCATCGCTAATCTTTGAACTCTTCTCATCTTCACATTTCAGTCACTGACTCACCGCTTTGAACTTCATCTAGAGAAAACACTGATAACACAGCCACTAGCATATCAAGTGCAGTTTTCAAATGCATACGACACATTACCCTTCATATCTGACAGAGCCACAGATTGACTCTCGCACACAGACACGCACAGACACACACAGACACCACATTTCAGCCATTTTCATCATCAAAATCTCTCACATTATCAGTGACTTTATTTTCCCCACACACACTTTCTGACGCAAACAGCGGGAATTAGATTTGGCTTGGATTCAGCACAAGGCTTTGAGGAATGTCCACATATGGACGTGTATTATGACCACTAGAAGTTTTCTGGCAAACTTGTCTCAATCCTGGGACATGGTATATATAAGGATCATCTTCGCTCAGTTTAATGCAGTTTTATTCATATAGTGCCAAATCACAACAAAAGTAATCTCAGGGCACTTCCCATCGTATGATCTTTAAATAGAACTGTACAATATTATAGAACAAATACCAAAACTCCCACATGAGCAACAGTTGGATGTTTTTTTTGTTTTTTTTAATAAAAGCACATTGATATACAATCTAAACCAGTCATTGGGATGCACAGTAAGCACGAGACTTACTGTATTAAGTACAAGAGGCAAAAGGCTTTCAAGCATTTGCGTTTTATCAATACCATGTCAATGGTGAGAAATATGATATCTCCCCGCAAGTTGAAAAAGAAAGAGGGGTAAAAAGAATCACTCATCATCTTCTTCTTCCCACATTAATTGTCCCAAATGGAGAACAATGAGTGTTACTGCATCTGTATATACAGTATAATCACACATGCACACGTGACAAGTGGAAATGATAATGATCTGTTTGAATTTTAAGAGTCAATTCATACTCATAAAATGGTTAAAAAGATCATATGTCATAACGAAGAATGTCTAAAATGTGTTCAAAAAGGGTTTTAAAACAGCAAGAACTTGTAGTGTGCTAAAATACTGAGAAACTATTATTCATTGTTTATTTCATTCATTTTTGTTGAAAGTTAATTCACAATTGCATTATCAATCATCTACCAAGTAGCCTCATCATCCATCATCCATATCCTGAGATCGATTGCTTTTGTCTTCACCTGCATTCCCGGGGAATCCGCAGTGTTTTTGTCATTCCAGTGAAGTAATGCATGTATGTAAAAGTGTTTAATACAGTTTGTGTTGTTCATGTAGCAACTTTAAGAAGTTTTGAATGAGCTAATTCAACCCCAGTTGCATGTTAATCGCCAGTCAAGGTATGTAATTATAACTTTGTGCTCTGTTGTAGCCAAATATTTTGTTATATTGTAAATTTATGTAATTAATTTCGGTAAATGCATTCACTGAGGAAACATCACCACATCACTTGTGATTTTTTTCTCCCTGTTTTCACGGTGTAACACACACGCGCGCACACACACACACACACACACACACACACACACACACACACACACACACACACACACACACACACACACACACACACACACACACACACGTAGACCTGCATGGACACGTCAACACAACCCAAAACAAATGTCTTGGTAATGGATTTAGAGAACTGTAATGGATTTTGATGACCATGAAGTGCTCTGTTTTCTGCAGGTGAATGCCGTTTCTTTTTTTAAGCGACAACAAAATGGTTCTCCAGACTATGCTCGAAGGGCTCATCCCAGGACGAGTATATCTGTGTCTCCTGTCGTTCAGTACATGGAAGATGCAAATGAGCTGGGGGCTTCATCCTGCCTCATCTAGACCTTTCATTACTCCGTAGGTGATCTGGTGAAAAGATCCCAATTCGGGTATTAAGATGAAAGGCAGGCAGAAAAGTACTTGGATCAGTGTCTCTTTCCTAGACAATGTCTGAGCTCGGAGATGAGCAACGAGGTTATTTACCTCTCAACTGGAACTTGCTGCTTAAATTGCTAGCTTTTCCAAATACCGAGCGTTCATCCTTTTAACCTTTTTTTTAATTTTTTTTTTATAGTTTCTTTACCAGCCAGATGTGTCTAATTAGAGCTAAATAGATAAGCGACGCCTGCTCTTCTTCATTGCAATATGAAATCAAAGTAATCCCATATATTGTCAAAAATAAAGGGTAATGTGTTTGAATATGTTTATATAATGGTTCAACTCACTGCAATCATTTCACACCCCACTGAACTGTCAGCAGGGTGTGAAATGAACTTTTCTTTTAGGTTGTTACCGACTTGTCATGGATCCAGAAAAGAAGTCAATCGTCAGTTTGCTTGTTCCATTTAGTGTTTAGAAGGTCTATCAATGTCCTCAGATGACGCACGAAACCAAATCTCTTGTCTTGTCTTTGCAATGCTGCAGAAATGTGTCAGCTGTACATGAAGTAACTCAGTGTACTCCTCGGCGAGTTCATTTTTGTTAATGGTGTGTTTATGTTGTGTTGAAGATGATGTCATAGCTTTAGTAATGATGCAGGCTTGATGAGATACTAAAACGAATTCCAGTACCTGATGCCGAAAGCGAGTAGAGTCAAGTAAAGTAGAGCCGGTACCATCCGGGGAAATGCGGCTTTAGATAAACACAAGGCTGAAATCTGCAGCTGCTCATGTGATTCTGAAGTTGTTGTTTTTTTTATTCTAAATTTACTACACATGAAAGAAAAGCAATACATTTAAACTGGTACCAGGTAAAAAACTTTAATCAGCTCTGACTAATAATTATAGTTGTACAAGGCCTACAAGTGTTGAAAGCAACTTTAGTTCTGAATGCATTGTCCATCAGAGAGAAACATAATTCAATCAGGTTTCTGAATGCTTCACTTATCCTAATGTAATTCAATTGAGTGTCAAATACATGGCTCGCTCACTTCCTGTCTGCATTTTAATGAGTGTGTGTGTAGCTGTCGGTGAGCCTGTCCGTGTACATCTGTTCCTGTTTGCCTTTATTTTTCCCCTTGACAGAGAGACACTGAAGAGTCAGGGAAGAGGTCTGGGATGGAGGGTTGCCTGGTAACAGTTGTGTGTTCTGACGAAGCGTGAAAGCGAAACATGTCGAGCGACAGACATGACCGCAGACAGACAGGGGGATCAGCCATATAAAATATGTATGGACACAAACAGCATGCATTATTGTGGCGCACACACACACACACACACACACACACACACACACACACACACACACACACACACACACACACACACACACACACACACACACACACACACACACACACACACACACACACACACAAACAAGTTCAGATCACATGGAGATAATTGATTGTCCTCTGTGTGTCAGTCTTGACCTTACCACGCCTCTGTTATGTCAACATTGCAGCCGTGGAGAACACTTAAACCAAATCAATGTGTTTAAGTGGACACGCACAAAGACAGCCTGAATACAATCACTCTGTCATATCTTTATAATTACTTCCCAGCAGCTCTTTTAACGAGGCACTTTCCTCAGAACTGCAGAGTGCCGTATATTGTTACCTGTGTCATGTGACTAACCCACATCATCATAGTGTTCTGGTAACTGCTTCACATTGCAGACTCGCGTGTGTTGCTCAGTTGTGTTAACCCTTCAGTTTGATCAATATAAGTAGTCGTGTGCAACATCTTCACTTTAATAAGAGCTGATTTAGCTTGTCTTTAGGCTTTAATGGTTATTTAGCAGTTTAGGAAAGTGTTTGCGTTTCTTGTTGTAAACATATAATGTCAAATGCTACACAACCATGTAAGATACATCTCTTACTTCCATCAGCAAAGGTGTTTTTACTATTTTGAGACATAGAAAAAAAACACCAATATGGTTATCTTGAGCAGTGAAAGCCACAAAGGCTGAAAGAGCATGACTGATAGAAACTTTATCACCATAAGAAACAAATAAAATGATGTCGAAGAACTGGCCAGATTGGCTAAGTCATCTCATTACAAAATCGTGTACATTACCAAATGTAAGAAAGAAAAATAATACCAAAAGCAGATTTTATGAATCACTACTTCAAGCTAATCATAAATTAAGTTCTCTGATTTAATATTCTGACCTGATTTTCCTTTTCTGTACTCCAGTAGACTGGGGGCATATTACCATTATATGCAGCTTATGGGAAAGTCCAAGAAGGCTTTATTAACAATATGGCTATTGTTATTGTAATTAACCATTCATTTATTTATTTATTTTTAAATTTGCATCTCTGATATACCCTTTGGGTCTGAGGAAAATTATTAAAACATTTAGTTCCAGCTCCTCTCCTACTACTATGGAAATTTACACTGCATTGGTTTTAGAATATGAAAGAGAAAGAGTGAAGTTAAAATGTTTCACACAAACGTAACAACTGGTTAAAACAAACACACACAAACTGAATAATGTCACTTCCTCATTAAGGACTAACTGACCCCAAGTTCACAGGCTCACACCAGACTCAGGAGAGGCCCAGTTGAACTCTCCACAAACACAAAGCTGTGAATCTGAATTTAAGTCATGACTCTTAACAAATATAAAAGAAATTGTGTCTCTCCAAGTTAGCTGACAAACATCTAGACGGATGCTGCGAGTCTATTAATGTGCGACATCACATCACTAACCACACACACACACACACACACACTGCTTTTCCATTGTAAGTTTCCTTTGCCTGTCTTTGCCTTATGCATGCAAAACAATTTTACTCTTGAGAAGCAGAAATGATATGTACAAGTGCTTACATAATGACTTCATTTTCATCGACTGCTATTGATTAAATAGAGTTCATCACATATTTGACAAATGTTAAATGATTTCTTTTTTCTTTGGCATTCTTGTTGGGCTGCTGAAATACACAATGGTGCGCACTTAAAGCAAATATTAAGTCGAGCTTAATTATGCCGTCACACCACGACCATGATAGGTTTTCACAGCTCTTTGAACCTGGATGACATTGAATAGCAAGTATGCAATTGGAGTTTTATCAACTCACCTCAGTGCTGCTGCGTGTTGTCTGTGATGACTTCCCCCGCTGCTCTGCTCTACTTCCAGAGAGAACCACAGTCTTGCTCACGAAGTGTACGTGTGCGTGTGTTTTTGCACGTAATGAACATGTCGGTGTGTGTGGGAAAGAAGAGAGAGAGAGAGAGAGAGAGAGAGAGAGAGAGAGAGAGAGAGAGAGAGAGAGCACCAGCTCCTCACAGCTCTTTCTCTTTTCCTTTCAGTATCTGTGCCTCCTATTGTTCTCCCCTCTTACTGATGTATTTAGGGTAATTTGCTTTTGGAATTATTTGAATAGCTTCCATTCTCTTGTCATGCCTTTTCATTTGCAACTGCCAGCTGCCACAATAATAATTTGTCCTAAGCAATTTGTTTCCTAATGAAGACTCGGCTTTGTTACCTGAATAATCCAAGCAACCTGTTGCATTCAGCCCTAATGGAATTAGTGGCATGCAAGTCCAGGTGGTGGAAGGAGACATATAAGGCATGCTATTTGTGCATGCATCATTTCTTTAAGATGTTTTTTTTTTTTTCTTTTAAATTTCTCATGCGGACTCAAGTGCCCCTGTTTTCGAAACTGTATACAGTTTAATGTTAGGGGATCTCTGGAGCTTATTGGGTGGATGACTTCTGGGAAATGTCTGAGAATTGGCGCCCTTTGGGCTCAAGTGATGTCAGTGACCCTAAGGGTCAAAAGGATTTCTAAATCTATCCCTCTATTTCTGGTGCAGCCTTTTACTTAGCCTTTGTATCTATTTTCCATGCGCTGTGGTAACTGATGTCGCTTTCCTTTCCTTTCCTTTCAAATGTGAATTACTCTTATGAGCTTTAGGCTAACATTTATAAGTCATGATCACTTTTCTTTTCATAGCTTTTGTCCATTTTTGTTTCCCTTTTCCTTATCTGTCTCATCTCTGTCTGTCTTTGTCTCTGTCTCTGTTTCCATGGCCTTGTTCATATCTTAGTTGGTGCTGAATTTATCTTTTTTTGTCTCTTTTTGTGCTTTTCCTTTTTGTTAGACTGCTTGCTGCCTTTTTTAATTCCTTCGTTATATCAGTTAATCTGTCTCCAACTTTATTTCTTGTGAGTTCCATTGACAAGGTTTCTGTTTTGTTCCACCACATAAAACTATATAGATAGATAGATAGATAGATAGATAGATAGATAGATAGATAGATAGATAGATAGATAGATAGATAGATAGATAGATAGATAGATAGATAGATAGATAGATAGATAGATAGATAGATAGATAGATAGATAGATAGATAGATAGATAGATAGATAGATACTTTATTAATCCCCAAGGGGAATTTTTTTTCCGCTACAGCAGCATTTATAGATACAGGAAAGCAATAAAATAACAGTAAAAAATATTAAATAAAAAAATGCACAGTATATACAATAAATATAATAAAATAAAATAGAACAATTAAATTAAAACTAACTAAACAATAGTGCAACGTTTTTTTGTTTGTTTGTTTTTTATATTTAAACAACAAGAGAAACAGACAACGGTGTTATTGTTGCGTGATGGATTTTGCCAGAGGTGAGTTATATGGCATATTTTCCTTATATAACGTTTTTCTTTTTTTCTGTACTTCTCTTCTTTATTCATCTGGCTGCCTGTCTTTCGCTTCTCTTCCACTTGGTCATGTTTCTATGACAAGATTTCCAGAGTAGCTTCTGATATTTCCAAGATGGTATAGAATACTTGATTAGCGCTGCTGAGTCAACAGTGTCTTCTGTCACTTGGCTCCATATGTGGTGTTTAATATAACTGAGACCATAGTTAAGTGTTCTTTGGTTTTGATATCTTTGAGCACCAGAGTTACCGTCCAAGTTTGAGTAAGAAAAGAGACCATTTGTTTAAAATGGCCGTGTCTAAAAGACAGTCTATAGTGGCACCTTAAATTGCATTAGCTTTGTAATATACATTTTTATAATTGGAAGTAAACCACAGCTCCCAGTCTAAGTCAACAGTGTGTTTTTGAATATGAAATATCTTGATGGGATGAGGTGATGCAATGGGCATATATATAAAAATTAAACATGATTTACCACTCTAGCACCCTCTTCTGGATTTGCTAAGTAATTTTTAGATGAGAAATAGCATGTTTGGATGCTGAATGTTACTCTCTGGTCTTGAATGCGGTTAATAACTGAAGCCAAAAGAGCAGTCTGTTATATTCAAAACAAGTTTCATGTACGATGGATAATTGTTGCCAATTGCTGTGTTAAAGATGTTCTCCGGAGTGTGATGGTTACCGTGGTAAAATCATCTGAAGGAGGTATAGCTTTAAAATTTCAGATATGAATTTTAGCCTTATAAAGAATTTCTTAAACAAGAAAAATGGAACCCAATTAACACCGACATTATTTTAAATTTAGTTGTCCTTGTGAAATCTCGTAAAGGATTTTTCTAGTTTTATCTTTCTTGTTGTGAGGACATAAGAGAAGAGGTGAGCTCAGGTCACCTTCAGTATAATGAACACAGCATCAGCCATTTCCTCTGATGCCTTGTCTTCGAACATAAAATACCTTTGATTTCACACGTTTGAAGGGCGATGCACAAAGGGAAACGGTGAGGGTTCTGTGTCAGAGATGGCAGTGTGAGCTGTCAGACTACTCATTTAAGTCATACAAGGTTCAACGACAAGATGCTGCTTTGTGCAAGTCGGGAAATGTTTTTAGATTTAAGAAGAGATCACAAATGTTTTTTGCTTTCTGTCATTTAGTAATTAAAAATGGACATGTACAGGCCCAGTTTGAAACTCAGGAGCAAAAAAAAACCGTGTGATAGTTTAGATATTGTAATTTTGCATGCTTTACACATCTTTTTGTTTGCCCTTCTGAAACTAACACCTCATGTTATTGACGATTCAATCATAAAAAGTCTAAAAGAGGCTTCATGCAGTGCATCGGCCTGCGGCTTCTGTAGGACTCCACCTTTTTGTACTCACCCACTTCCCTTTTACTGTCTAAAGACAGGAAGAGAGGAGACCGAAGAGGAAGAGAGGCAAAGGGGGATGGGCTTTTAGCTTTCATTTAAAGTAAAAAAAAAAAATACAAAAAAATACAGAAGTAAGAAGTTTGGGGAGCGAGAAAGAACAGGAGGAGAGTCAGAAAGACGGCTACTTTGAGTAGTGGGTAAAGGACTTACAATCATGGGTCCTTGGACACGGACCACAACAGAGCGGTATGGCATAGGTAAGTCAATATGTGCTTACTTATGTGCGTCTTTGTGTGAGAGTGCATGCACACATACAATGATGCTATTGTGTCTTTCTGTTACAGTATGATGGTAAAATGCCCATCCCTTTTGATTAAGAATGAGCAAAATAGATGCCCATCACTTCCTGCATGACGGGATGTGAGCAGGTGCTTAAGGCCTTAAAAGACTTTAGGATGTACATATCAGTTTTAATCCTCGTATGGATTTTAATCCAAAAATCATATTCATCATTTAACTTCAATAAAACAAACTCGCAGTATGTGCATTGGAAGGTGAGGGATAAAATTGTAAGCTAAATTTCCATCTGATAAAGAAATAAGCAGCAGTTGGATGGTATTCTGTGCATTATACATTATGCAGCACATATAAATACAAAAGCTACAAAATAGATTATTCCTGAAGATTACAATTTTCAGAGGAAAGATTGATTTTGGCCAGGAACTAGTCTTATACTGAAGGCACAAACTCTCAGTGCAGTAGTGTGTGTGGTATGTGGGTTAAATATGGCGGAGGTGATCAGCCTGTGTTTCCACTTGATATGTAGCTGATGCTGTCACAAACTCGTCAAGAACACAGATTTTTGACCTCTTCTGTAATAACAGAGGTTTACCGTTCTGTTGCAGCCATTGCTTTGATTTCTCAGTTACTTGTAATGTTATTTAATTTAAATTGTGGAAATTGCAAGTAGACATTTTTAAGTGTTTTAATCCCAGTACTTCTTCCTCTTAAAGTTTACGATTGACATTAGAATATGAAATGATTAAGTAATATAGAAACAAATACATCAAGGAAATGTTGTTTATCTACTGTATGTAGTATGAAACCGTCCCTTGTCTGTGTAAGACTACAACACAGGAAGTGGAGGAAGGAAGGAAGTTTGTGCGAGTTTGACGCTGTACTTAAATACTGTAGAAAGGTTACCTGCACACGTACAGGTTTACTTATTATCAGTTTAATATTAGGGCTGGTCTACCAAATAGTGTGACACCTTTTACTGTCACAATAATCTCTTAATTTATCAGTCATTTTGTAGTTATGATGACTTGTTTAGGGACCAAACCATTTTGCAGAGAAACTGGTATCCAATGCACTCTTCGCAGTACAGGATTGCTGCAAAGAGTGCTGCTGTAGTGTTTATTCCTGCAACATGTGCTGCTACCAGTTCTTTTTGTACTCATACAGTATACTGTAGTAAATCTATCATCTGACTGTTTAGACTAATTGAATCGCAAATTCTTCTGTCAAAAATAGCCCAAGGCTGCTGACATCATCAGATTGGCAATTTAGTATGATCTTCAACAGCCCAAAAGCCCACTAAAAATAATATTAATTAAGAAAGAACAGCAGCCAATACTCATAAATGATAAACTGGAACCAGACACGGTTTCAAATTTTTGATTAAAAAAACTGTAATCCTTTTCAAAAAAGTTTGAAAAACGGGAAGCAAAAGCTGTTATTTACCACCAAAATTGAAAGTTACATGGCTGGATTTTCTATGAATAATTTGAGTGCTTTTAATTTGAAATGTATTCAAGAAATCTGCAGTAACTGGTGGACTAATGGTGTAACTTTAGTATCACCCAGTCAGTGCGATCTAATAAAAAATGTCCACCCACGGGTATGTTGTTTCCATTGTCAGTCATGGGGACTCAGTTTGACAGTTGATCTGAGCCGTGCTTCTGCATAAGCTGCACTACGTTTATTTTTTCATCTTATATTATGCAGTGGCTTTCCACCTTTAAAAGAAGCAAAGTCGTCATACGTCTCCAAAGCTACTTGTGTCTTTAGTCGTTGGCCTCAAACACGCACGTGGCAGCTTTTTAAAAAAACTCCAACTTGTCAAGGAGGTCAGGCTTCCTTGATTACTACCAGTGTGAACATTCTAGTCTGCTTGGCTCTGCTCCTTTTTAATTAGTCAGTTATTATTATTGTAGCACCATTAAACAGCGGTCCAACAAATGCACTCCTCATCCGACATAATTATTTTTATTTGTTTAGTAAAGTGGAATTTTGTCAGCCGAGGAGGAAAGCAGCTTTCCCTGGAGGTAGGAGACACGGTCCACATCCAGGAGGTGTGCGATGGTAAGAATATTTAACATCACTTCGGTTGTATGGTGCTCCTAAATAACTGCATTAGCCTGTTTTTTAAGCTCATCAGTGAATTTTTTTTTTTAGATTTGTTAATATGTTCTGTCTGCATGTGGTGTCTGTGGAACGAATTAATACACAGTCATATTTTTCCCAAATTATTAACCACCAGAATAAAGCAAATATGTGAAATGTTGTTTTTGTTGCATTTAGTATATAAAAATGTTTATTCTCATAGTTCTGTCATTTTGATAAACAATACTCATGCTAATGGTACTCGGTGACAGAAGATATACTTTTGTTTTTAGTTCACAGAATTTAACATTAGAAATTGATGTGATGAACAACTTAACTGTTCAGTGGTATACCAATTTTAATTTTCTGTTACTACCTATTAAACCTTATATGTATACAGTATATCCTAGTTTTACAGTCAGTTTGTTTTTCAGGGTGGTACAGAGGCAACTTGGTCAGGAACAAAGACCAAAAGGTAAAACACACACAAAAAAAGTTTTTACTTTGTGCATCATATTGATACTAACAGAAAGGTGATAATAACACATGCATCTTCTTATGTTCTAGTTGTGTGGATAAGAACGTGAAAAGCTATCACTGATTTATTTTTGTCCTTATTCATCTCCCTCACATATATTCTGCTCCAGGGAGTGTTCCCAGTCAGTTTTGTCCATCTTAAGGAGGTCATCATTGAAAAACGAGGGTGAGTGGAATAACAAACTCTTCAGCTGTCCCCCAAAAGTTATGAAAGTTTTATGATTTGTTGCATTTTCATGGACAAGTGTGTGTGACTGCAGAGATGAGGAGGTGGTGATGTCTGCTGAGATGCCCTTGGTGAAGGAGGTGACCACCACGTTGAGGGAGTGGGGAGGCATTTGGAAGCAACTGTTTGTGGTACACACCAAACAATTATAAAAACACCATTTGTGTTTGTGAATGTGTGTGTCTGTTTGTGACACTGTACTTTTACCTGTCCAGGCCAACAAAGAGTTGCGTGTTAAGCAGGTCCAGAGGCTGATGTGTGAGCTGATGGAGTGGCGCTCTCAGCTCCTGTCCGGCACCCTGCCGAGTGACGAATTCAAGGAGCTCAAGCAGAAAGTTACTTCCAAGATTGATTATGGCAACAAGTATGTCTGCACTAAAATTTTACATCTTTAAACTTCAGGTTCACACTTTGTCAACATCATTTAAAGCTTATCTGTCAATCATATTTCTCTCTTAGTTTGATCTCCTTCACAAACGTCACTGTTCCTTTTCTTATTACTGTGTTTCCTTATGTCCTCCTTCACCCTCTGCTCTCTGACATAATTTGTCCTGTCTTATGTTTCCTCTGTGGTCTTCTATCAATCTTCCTAATACTCAACCCTGCCATTCCCTGCTCTAGGATCCTGGAGCTGGAACAGGTTGTTCGAGACGAGGATGGAAACATCTTGGATCCAGAGCGAGCGAGTGTCATCAGTCTCTTCTGGGCCCATGAGGAGGCCACAGCCAAGATCAATGAACGTATCAAAGAGGAGCAGGTACAGGACAGACTGCCATGTAGAAAGTCCCTCACAGAGGGTGGATATGACGGCAGATGTTGTAATCACAACTGAATTTCTTTGGCATCCTTGACATCTCTGTGGTTTGCGGTTTATCGGCACTGGACTGGATTTCTCCTGAGAAACTGCGTTAACCTTTTATGGGTTAACGTCAGTGCATGTTAAAAGCTGACTTGACATGGCTGGAATCACAATGCTGTCATTTCATTTAGTTTTTTTTCCCCCCTTTTTGATAATAAAGTATTAAAATGAAACTTTATCTGCATGAAAACGCCATGGATAATACATTTTATTTGCCAGTCATGTCTGCCAGCTAAACCTCATTAAGAATTCACTTCCCCAGAAATTGGCTTAACTTCACTTCAACTCCTTGCAGCTTATTTTACATTTCAACATTGATTAATCAGTGAGAAGAGAATGTATCTATTATGATTTTTGTACTCAGGGATTTTCTTCTGCCTCACAAAACCACAATCTGGATGCTGCAGCTGGTACATTTCAGAATAACAATTATAGAATATTATACAGACAGACAGATTTGTCAAGACTTTGCCAAATTCATTGCTTTGGGTTATTTCCTCTCCTGCAGTCCAACACCCAGTCAGACCACAGTGGAATATCAGCCCGGATCCATTCTTCCCCAACACACAGCCTCTACGTCTTTGTCAGGAACTTTGTCTGTCGCATCGGAGAGGACTCCGAGCTCTTCATGTCGCTCTACGATCCCATCAAACAGACCATCATCAGGTGTGACTTTTTCCCTTTACTTTAGCCACTGAAGCTGTTACAGATGGTGGATTGTGCAAACATTTTGGATATGTGTAGGTCTGTAAAGGGGATTTGATGATTTGAAGCCCCAGATTCCCATGGAAGATTAAACATGCCTGTTCAGGCAAATCAAGAAGTTTGGGAGATTTAATTGATCTCCTCTTTCTTTCATTTGAAATCATAGAGAGGGTCATAAAGATTAAAAAAAAAAGTTGTATGAAAAAACAGGTTTTAAGATTATAATACTGTATTGTTTATCTCGTGAATCAAGAATTGAGATCATAGAATGAAATTAAAATATGGGAATAATAAGCTTAAGGGGTTTTATCCTCTACTGTATCTTCCGTTTCTTCCCTCAATGTCTGCAATATATGAAAACAACTTTGAATTCAATGTTCAGATCTTTTTTTTACCTTACCTCCATCCCTCAGCTGTCTAAAACATGTACACACACACACACACACACACACACACACACACACACACACACACACACACACACACACACACACACACACACACACACACACACACACACACACACACACACACACACACACACACACACACACACACACACACACACACACGCAGGCACACGTCCCCGCCCAGACACACTCCCCTCCCTTTTCTTCCATGTTCTCCTGTCTATATACCTCTCCTTCGCCTCTCCTCAATTGTTGTGGCTCACGAAATTAGAACAATGGTATGACAAAAATAAATATACAGAAAATAAAATTACAGGGCAGCAGATGCTGACTGGCAGCACTATGTGGTGCCTGACAGTGCTGATGTTAAGCCCTGTCACTCTCTGTCAAACTGGCTATATCTAGCCAGTGCAATTGGAAGTATTAAGATAGACCTGAATCAATCGTCTGTTTTTTTACATATACCAACCACAGATAGATTGTCTTTTACTTTCTAAGTTGTTTTTCCTGATTCTCTACTGTCTCATCTTCATGTCTTATTTTTGTTTGATTTGTTAAATTCTTGGTTAGCTGGGTTTTTGACAGGAATGTTGTAGGAAGGTATAACATCTTTCTCAGCTTTGATTCACCTCTACTGTACTCAGACATTTTCAGTCTGTCTCACTAGGTATCTATCCACTCACCCCCTCTGTGTCTTGCACATTCTTGTATGTCAGGATAATGCTACTGGAAAAAGAGACGTTGTATTTTCATCGCTTCAATGCAACATATTATGCAGCTGCACAGGGCGACATTCGTGGTTCAGTGTGTCTGTCAGGGCATGACTGAAACATTTGAACTTTAGTTCCACTGAAATCATTTAATGTCACATCATTAAACTGCAGGCGCTGTGCTAAAGTACAACAGACAGGCTGCCATGTGTGCAGAATTAAATTTGAGCAAATATTTCAGTTATGGGGGATGACAACATCTCTATTGTTGCTGCAGTTTCTTATAGTATGTTTGGTTGTATGCTAAACTATTTCATATATATTTAATATTGTATTAAATGATAATGGTATATATATGTATATACTTTTACCATTATCATTTAATACAATATTAAATATCTATGAAATATATATATATATATGTGTGTGTGTGTGTGTGTGTGTATCTCTTTTAACTCTTTACCTTCCTTTGTGCAGTGAGAACTACTTGGTTCACTGGGCGCAAAACGGTGTCCCGAAAGAGATTGACATGCTCAACAACCTGAAGGTTGTCTTTACGGTAAGTGACCACAGGAGGGCACTGTTACATGGTTTCTTAGCTCTGCAGACACTTCACTGTCATGGAGTGAGGAATTAGAAGTTCACATTGTTGTTTTATTTTATTCCCAGCTTTTCTTACTCCCATTCCCTATAATATTTCTACTCTTTTTCTCTCTCTGTCTCTGTCTGCCAGGACTTGGGCAACAAGGACCTGAGCAGAGAAAAGATTTATCTGATCTGTCAGATAGTAAGAGTTGGCAGGATGGACTTGAAAGAAACAAACAACAAGAAGTGCACTCAGGGCCTGAGGCGGCCTTTCGGGGTGGCAGGTAATTCAACAGAAGACAGTACTAATTTTTTTTGGATGAAAGTGCTGCTAAAATTGGTAATCCTAGTGATGAGGCAATGTACAAAATGTTTAGTATTTATCAGACATAGATTAAAGGTTCCCTTAAGAGTTTTTGACCACTATAAACGATGAACATTGTCTTCTTGTGTGGGTCCTCATTTTCTTAGCTTTATGTACATGCACACACATAGATGTGGGTGATGCCATACACATTCCACTGAACGGTTTCACACTCCTCCACTGATCAACAGATGGCAGTAACATATCAGGAAACACACTTTCCAACAACAGCAGTGAAGAGCACTGCAAGCTTTGTAAATGCTTTAGAAGGAAGGAAATGCATATTTATTAGATCTCAAGGACACACACAGCGTGCCTTTTTGAGTAATGCTGAATGTAAACAGAAACTTTATGTTTACACGAAAACTCCACAGGGCGCCTTCCACCTGTCATTGAAAGCTGTAACATATTTTATGACAGAAAAGGCTATTGTGTCTCCTTTCATTACCAAGTTTCACCTGTTTTGCCAACAATAATGACTTTTAGTGGCCTCTTCAGTCATTTTACTTTTGTTCCCTAAAGGTCAGAGTCATTTTGTTTGATTTGCCAGCTGCTGCCGCTGCAGGTATTATCGCCCATATTTCCATGTGGGAGCTGCGTGGTACAACCATAATCTTTTACCCAAACAAAACATTTATGGCGACCGTCAACTTCTTTTTTTTATTTTTTATTTTTTATTTTTTATTTTTTTACCCTTTAGGATAATGTTGCTCCCGCTGGCTCAAAAAAGTTGCTTATTTCCTCATATAACCTCACAAAACAGCTATTAGAGAGTGAATTTAGGCCAGTTTTGTGAAGCCACATTTCAAATTACTGTAAAGTGCTTCCTTTGATTTTGTAATCACACACATTTGTTTTCTTCTCTTGGCAGTGATGGACATTAGTGATATCATCAAAGGGAAGACTGAAAGTGGAGAGGAGAAGCAGTTTTTCATCCCTTTCTTCCCGTATGTTTTATTTTCTCCTCTATTTCTTCACCTCTTCTAGCTGTCTCCCTCCTTTTCTTCACTGTACAACTTGTTCTGTTACCAGATCCTCCATATCATTAAAATAGCAGAATTTTAATTCTGTGTGTATGAAGGTTTCAGCTTCTGCACAGTTTTAAGCTTAAATGATTTCTTTGTGTTTTCAAGTGTGTTCATGTGTGTGTGTGTGTTCTGCTCCAGGGTTATTGCTGAGAATGACTTTCTCCACAACTTGCTGACCAAAGTGACAGCATTACGAGGAGACAGTGGTGGCCAAGGTACTGTTCTGCACTCTCAGGCTTTTCTCTCTGTTTCCAAACCACATGAATGTTCTTGCAAAGATTAGTGGTCCTGTACACTGAGTACAAGTTCAAGTTCCCACTGGACTGTGTAGGCTGCAGTATTTGTGGTCAGATCAAATGTCCATTTCTCTTTGCATCCCTGCCCGTACGTGGGAATGAAGGATATTATCCTGATGGATAGTGGTCGCCCTTGAGCCGATGTTTTCATATTACTTACCCTTTATTTCTCCCTCACCATCTTCCAGTCTCGCTGGCCACTACCTCATGTTTATGGGTTACTTTGACAACCCCGATGGGTAACACTGTCTTGTTCCACACAGAGTAACCCTGCATGTTGGACTGCAATGTCATATCGCTCAGCTTTTATCTTCCTCTCACTCCTCAAGGCCCTGAGCGTAACCTAGATATGAGAGAAGCACCTGGACAAGCAGATATGGAAGGAGCACTTGAGGCCACCAGATGTCTGTTCTTAACATTACTCACCCCTAATCTCTCCTTCCTCTCACTTTGAGATGCTTTCACTATTGTACACACACACACACACACACACACACACACACACACACACACACACACACACACACACACACACACACACACACACACACACACACACACACACACACACACACACACACACACACAGTTCCCCCTGTAGGTAAGTGGTTAGCCTTGAAAATGTGGGTTTTTGACACAGTCTAGATTTCACCAACTCTGTATTTTCCTAAAATAGCTCACCCCTTGTTCCCCTTTCTTGTCCATTTCTTTTCTTTGAGTTTTCATCTAATTTCTCTGATTTCTGTGAGAGCCCTTTTTTAGATTCCTGTCTATTACAGTAATGCCTTCATGTTTTCTTTTTCTCCTTCACTCCTCTGTTTAACATCCCTTCCCTGAATAGAAAATAGAACATTTGCAGTATTGATTACAGTCTAGTCTGCACCGGCAGACATTTTCACATCCCCAGTTTATTTTAACATTATGTTTCCCACAAGCACTAAACATTTACACAAAGTGGCGCACGCATTAAGTTCAGCCCCTCGGGCTTTGTGTTTCAGGGTTCCTTTAAGACCTGAAAACATCTTAAAATGTTTTATATTCAGTTTTATTACTGCGGGGCCTTGAAGATATTTTTTTCAGTCATTTGGCTTTCATTTGTATGTACTTACCTGTGAGCAAAACGAAAACTAATTTCTTGAATGTTCATTCAAAATAGACTGGAGTGCCACCTACTTTTCCCAGTAAATGTTCTTAAATTTATTCAGATTTGGTCCCACAAAATTCTATGAAGTATTCAGTTTAACTCTCTCATAACCACAATGAAGAATAAACTAGGAAGTAATTATTTTTAATAATGAACAAAGGCCAGTCAACATTAAGCTTTATTAGTACAATTAGTATGATTTCACACAAGTGAAATCCTACAATACAATTAAAAAAAAAAAAAAAATTCACGTTTGTTATTTTTTATGGTGAAAAACAAGTTTAAAGGTTGTAAAATATAATTTCACATGGCTGGAGTCCCGTGATGATACTGTGTTGTGACCGTTTTCGAGGCTTTATCCAGAATATATTTTCTAAGGGAAACACATAATGCTGCTCTGGAGGAAAGATTCAGCAGCCTCCCAGAAATCGATATTTATTTTAATACACAGCCTTCCTCCTTCTCTAACTCCACCCCCCAGGTCTGTGGGTCACCATGAAGGCTCTGGTTGGGGACATCGTTCAGATTCGGAAGGAATACACTCACCTGGTGGACCGCAGAACCGTGGTTGCCCGCAAGCTGGGCTTCCCAGAGATCATTATGCCAGGAGATGTTCGCAATGACATCTACCTCACCTTACAGGCCGGCGACTTCGACAAATACAACAAGACAACACAGAAAAACGTGGAGGTCATCATGTGGGTCTGTGATGAGGAGGGCAAAGTCATACAGGTGAGCTGCGTGCAGAGGGACCAGGCATGTCAGCGTGTTTGTATAAACAGGGTTCTGTGTGAGTGGAGTTTGAGTTAGTGTGCAGGAGCACACACTGGTGTTTTTAAGCGACTGAGGTGGTATGGGCCAGTGAGCAAGCACACCAGTGATCAAGCACTTACTCACCCTCTCACAGTCAGTGGCACATAAACGCTGCTTTATCCCAGAATGAAAATCCATTTTAGGCATACACACACACACAAATATAAAATCCTTTAAGTCATTACGAGGCATATTTTTCTCTCCCTCCGTTTTTCCTAGCACTCCATCTGTCTGGGAGCAGGGGAGAAGGCAGTCAGTGAGTACAAGTCCGTCATCTACTACCAAGTCAAACAGCCTCGCTGGATGGAGACATTTAAGGTGCGTGTGTGTGTGTGTGTGTGTGTGTGTGTGTGTGTGTGTGTGTGTGTGTGTGTGTGTGTGTGTGTGTGTGTGTGTGTGTGTGTGTGTGTGTGTGTGTGTGTGTGTGTGTGTGTGTGTGTGTGTTTTGCTTCCTTATCTACCAACTACTTCTTTCAAATGTTTGTTTTGAATGCCATGGTATATGTATTATATTATGTTCTACAATAACATGAGGTTTCATGCAGGTGGCAGTCCCTTTGGAAGAAATGCACAGAATTCATTTACGCTTCATGTTCAGACACCGCTCCTCGCAGGAGTGTGAGTATCACCTTCTCTTCCTTCCTCGACCTGTCTGTTTTCTCAATAGACCCAAACTCTTACCTCCTCTCCTCTCCTCTGATCTCCTGAGCACAATGTGATACTGAAGGGACCTAATGATTGTACCCAATTTGGAAAATGACCCCAGGCATCATTACACACACTTGATCTTTACAAATGAATAGTTATTCTTCCTTCCATGTCTGAATTCTCATCTTCTCCCCACCCTTGTCTCTCTTCCCCTGATGTGTTCCCATCCCCCCCCCCCCCGACCATTACTGGATCCCGTTTACACATACCTCTTCATCTTCAAGCCAAGGACAAGAGTGAGAAGAACTTTGCTATGGCCTTTGTGCGCCTGATGAAGGAGGATGGAACAGTTCTCCAGGATGGACTGCATGACCTTGTGGTCTTCAAGGTCAGAACCAGTAAAGAAGACTTTGCAGACAGAAAGCAGCTGAAATCCTGAATGGCTTCAGGGTCCTTTTCAAAGAAAAATGTGTCAAGTAAATAATAAATTTGATAAATATCACAAAAAAAACCAACCAAATTTCATTAGAAATGGGTGTGCACCTTATTTATTGCCACCCAGATTCCATCTTCCTCATCACTCACTTTGCAGAATAATGTCATTATGCAAGTGAGTAGGACCTCAACATGCAAAGCTTTCAGACTTATTAAGATATAAAAGTAATAAATGACACAATGAGCCTATTATTAGGAATTACACTTTATAAACACTTGAAGTATAATGAGTTATTTGCCTAAAATATGGTAAAAAAAAATGTAGATGAATGCTAAAAAGAAAATTTTTCGAATAGCACATCATCAAAGCACACCCAAATATATAGTGAGTGTGGACAGGAGATTATAGCCACCCATACGAATTGAGTGAAGCCAAATAGATTTCCTGTCAAATGAGCCAGAGCTAAGATTGAATCCCCTTATTGATTAAATGCCGAATGCAATGAAGATTAATTACTCCTGATTCACTCAAAGCCCAAATGGATGGTCCCCGTGTGCCCTCTTTCTCGATTGTCTCTCGTTATCCCTGCACTCCTCTTGATCTCTGTGCCAGTCATGGCTTCAATCTCCTACTCCCCGGGTTTTCCAGCCACTCACTCATGATTTAATGGCGAGACATTAACGGGAGCAGAGTTAAAATATGACTTTAAGTTGATCAACTTAAATATGGAGCAATGTACAATGATTTAAGTATGGTTACGTGAACAAACAAATCAAGATGCCAAGCAGAGAGATCTAATCACGTTCGCTTATTTATCTCTTTACTCTGTTAAATCTTTTCAACTATGGAGAAGAATGCTGTACCAATGGTTGTTGTTGTTTTTGTTTGTGCTTGTATATGTCTAACCTGTTTACCCGACTGTTTCCAAAGTTATGAATTTACGAACTCAAGATGAGTTAGGCATAAGTAGATAAGGAATATCCATCACAGAGGATTACTGCTGTGGAACAGGTGACCTCAGTGATTGCTTGTCATTTGTTTCTCCAAGGCTGGCCTGACATATCCCTGCAAGTGTAGCAAATCCCAATGTCTCTTTGTTTTCTGCTCCTATGTTTGCGTCAAGACATTTCTATTAAACACGGGAGGTATAATTATTGTCCCAGTGCTGCCGAGACATCCACCAAACATCTGCACCATGATTAACAAAGTTGTAGCATTACTAGTGTGTTAACATTATTGGGTTAAAAAAAATAATATATATAATCTTGTCCTGGCAGGGTGACAGCAAGCGCATGGAAGATGTGAACTCCTACTTGTCTTTGCCGTCGACCCGCTATCAACATGGTGACACCCACAAGGGGACAGTGCTGAGCCGCAGCTCCAGCAGTGTGTCTGGGGGTGGAGGAGGCCTGTCAGTCAGCTCCAGAGACACCTTCAGCATCTCCACCCTGGTCTGCTCCACCAAACTCACCCAGAATGGTAAGTGCCAGTGTGTGCAGGGCAGGTGTTACAATGTTCAAATACCTGCTCTGTGACATTGTGCCAAAATTACTACTCTAGAGATTTGGCAGGTTAAAAATGTTTTCTGCAAAAACACACACACACACACACACACACACACACACACACACACACACACACACACACACACACACACACACACACACACACACACACACACATATACACATATACACATATACACAACAGCTGAAGAAAGGTCAAGACAGAACTTATGAGGAGGAGGAGGAGGATGTTTGAAATTAAACCTGACACGTCAAAAAACATTAATTAACATCTTTCAACAGTGTAATAAGGCCACGCCAAGACAATGAATCATCATTTGGCTGTGAAATTGGTAGAGGACAAATCCACTGCTCAGTGGGTCTCGTTAAAACGGAAAGCACTACTGGTCCAAAGTGGCATCTTGTCTTGGGTTAAGTGGTTGGAAAACTAAAATTCCTCCCTGAAAACCCATAAAACTAATGATGAAATACAGGGAACATTTTTCTGACTTGATTAGGCAGTGTTATTGTTGGTTTGGGGTCAAAAGATGAGCTGAGTACAACTTCACCAGTATGTTGATTAGATGAATGTTGCCTGAGCTACAAATGTGTGCGTGTGTGTGTGTGCGAGTGCTTGCGTGCCTGCGTGCTTGTGCGGTTGCTTGTGCGATCTGCGTGTGCGAGTGTGTGCATGGCCATGGGATAGTAAGCAAAGGATGGAGGGAAGGCTATGTACATACATGGGTTTTATTAGTGGGGAGTGTCCTCATTTTGTCCTACACAATCAGGCTGGCAGCCACACTGGCCAGAAACACACACACACACACACACACACACACACACACACACACACACACACACACACACACACACACACACACACACACACACACACACACACACATACACACATCCACCCCGAGGTGCACAGTCACATCTACAAATGCATAAACGCACGTACACTCCAGACAGTAAGGTGCATCAGACACAGGTGCATCGCAACAGCTGTTACAGAGGAAGCCAGTTCCATCACTATAATGAACATTATCCTGCCGTATTAATCACCTGTACCACACACACACACACAGACAGACAGACACACACACACAGACGCACACAGACACACACAGACTTCCGGGCATGCATGCACACAGTGTTGTTTAGGGCCACCCACCAGATGTGCGGCTTGGCTGTGTGAGTCAGAAATTATTGGACAGGGAAAGCAGTGAGCTTTGAGCGGGCCCTACAGAGACATGCAAATCTGCCCCGTGTCAAACTGTAGCAGAATTAATGACAGATACCGTGGATTTTACTGTTCACTTGAAATTCTCACTAACCGGAGAGGTACAGGCACTGTCGCCATGACAAATCATCACTTGACACACGTGGTACTGTTGTTAATAAGTTAGAGATGATCTTAAAAACACAGAGCTGAATGTACAGCTTTGTTTATGGCAATATACAGTATACTGTATATATTTACATACATGACTGAGAGGATATTTCAATTGTACTGGCTTTGAGCAGCATCCACTCCAACACAAGTGCGTCCATGTACCTGCATACACGCACCTGAGCAGAAAATATTCTCTGTGTCCCTCCTTTTCAGTGGGCCTCTTGGGACTGCTCAAGTGGAGGACCCGGCCTGAACTCCTTAAATTAAACCTGGAGAAACTGAAAATCATTGATGGAGAGGAGGTGGTCAAGGTCAGTGGTGCGAATGCAAGTGTGTCTTTACATAAGTGTGTAGACTGGTGTCTGTGTTTGCGGTCTCACTGGTTCTCTCCTTTGTCTGTAAATATGTGTGTAGTTCCTGCAGGACACCCTGGATGCCTTGTTCAACATTATGATGGAACACTCTCAGACTGACGACTATGACATCCTCGTGTTTGATGCCCTGGTGAGTGTGTGGTGTGTGCTAAGGAAAGGTTTGCGGGTCTGACTCTGCGCGTGTGCCTTGTCAACAGATGTAGCCGATTTCATGACAGGCTGTCTGTGACTCTCCATCTTTTTTCCAAATAAACACATCTGTCAGATGATTGTAGATAACTTCTCATCTGCCTTGTAAGTGTCTACTGCTAAGTGATACTCTGCCTCTGTTCTCCTTTTTGTCTGACAGATATACATCATAGGTCTGATTGCTGACAGAAAATTCCAGCACTTCAACACAGTGCTGGAGGCCTACATCAAGCAGCATTTCAGCGCCACACTTGCCTACAAGTAGGTTACTTCCTCAATCAGAAACCCCTTTACTGACATGTCATTCCTGAAAGAGTGAAGGTACCGTTTTCAATAGCATGGCTCTTTTGAACCACGTAGTGCAGTGACAAGTGTGAAGTGGTAGTTCTTGGGTGCACTGATTGTGTGGGCGTGCACCTGCTATATTGGTTCATGCAGGTGCAGCGGTGCAGCGTGCAAAAGGGTTTGGTGAAATTGAATCCAAATCATAGGGTGTAGTGATAAGGAAATGCACTCTCAGCCACTCACATCACTGGTCTCATTGCTCTGTACCAGCTGTGCCAATCACAGTGACACATGGCAACAACAGCTCAAAAAATGGAAACAGACTTCTGAATTTTTGTGTTTTGTCTAAATGGCTCAGTGCAGCATGACATGAGAACACAACACATCAAATCTGCAGACAGAGGCAGATGGTGTGGGTTTTTGTTTAGCTTGTAGATGGGCGATAGAAGGGAATAATACAAAAAGTGTTGATGAAGCAATTTACATAATCACATCACTCCAACCTAAATTAGTTTCTATCTCAAGTCATACATGGTCATGTCCCTATAATATGTGACACAGCAGCATTTTCACTGTAAGAATAAAACATGAAATAATACTTTTACTAAAAATAAAAGTTGAAAAGGACACAGTGACATACAGGACTGATGAGATACTGTAATCAAACATCTCCCACATAAACAACAGAATACCAAGTTGTAATGGACCAGTCTGATACATAAAGTATTGATTGTGGTCATTTTTTTGCAGGCTCAAGTCATTTTTAAGGTCTTGCAATTAAAGATAACCACAAAGACTGTAAGAATTTGTTTTACTAATTATCATTGTAGACTGATTTACCAATGTTCCTGCTTCATATAGGTTAGGTTAGGTTAGGTTAGGTAGTTACTTTATTAATCCCCGAGGGGAATTTTTTTCGCTACAGCAGCATACAGGAAGCAATAGAATATAATAGAATAATAGAAAGCAATAAAATAGAAGTTTTATACAATAAATGTCATTTTTTTGTATGCAGATTTAAACACATCTACTGGCTTTTAATTTAAATAGTTTATCGACTCTTTAACCACTATGTCATAACTTGATTTGAGGCTTTATATTTCCTTTTGTTGATAAAAGTGTCAGTAAATTGATGTCACACTAATATTAGAATTCACGTCAGAAAATCCCCAAAAACATTTTGCACTTCGAACATCAGCAGTGTTTTAGCAAGTTTTGCAATTTTCTTGTTTGCATTTCAAAGAAATGACCACATGATCATCAAAGGAGCTCACAAGACAATTCATCCACTTCTTTGAAATTATTTTTTAATTCCATCAGATATTCAAAAAGTAGACTGTTTTGTGGTTCCTAAAAAGCACTAGTAGCAGTAGTTACATAGCATTAGTCATCTGAGGATCTAATGTTAAGTGGCTAAATACTGCACTGTATCCAGTTGCCACTGGAGGTCAGTGTGTTTTGGCCTTTGGAGCTCCTGACTGAACAAGATTATAGTACACTTCTTATAACTTCAGCCACTCAGTTTTAATGCCTTTGGCTGCTACTTCCTCTGTCAATTCACTTTACTTGGTTCACTTGGACACTAGCGAAAACCGTTGTTTGCATTGCCAAAGCTTCAGTTAGTAAATTAAAAACATGTCTAACAATATGTCTGACTCCTCCAGCTCTCTTTTCCCTCATCTTTTCTTGGTTCCCCCGACTGCTTCTACTCCTCCTTTTAGCATCCTTTGCCCAATTATCACAACCACTCTCCTCCTCCTTCTCTCCAATTCCCTTTCTTTTTTCTACTCCATCTTTTCATCTGTCTCCAGCATCACTCCATCCCTCTCCTGCTAGTTTGTTGGTATTCACCCTCTTTAAGAGGGTCACTGCAGCTTATCGCCTGTCAGCCTGTTATGTAAAACTCTCTAACTCCCTCTCACTACATTTTAAACTGCTCTCAAAAATACTAAATCCTCCTGTGCTTGCCTCTAAGCCATGCACCAAAACAAAACCAGGGAAGCCCGAATAACTTTTGTAATATTTTCAAGGCCGCCCTAATGGCAGTGAGGCCAGATTAGAGTTCAGTTTTTAAAAGGACTTTTTATTGTTTAAGAGGATTGGATAGTTTTAAACCGGTTAGTGGGTGATCCCCAATTGCCATTTTAATGGAAATGGAGCTGTTACAAATCCAAACATCTTGACCCCCAGTATGCCTACTGTATTATATGTCATGAATATGCTAATATTGTATGTCATTGGGACAATGCAGAGGGAGATTGGGCGGGGAAATGGTGATTCTGTAGGTCATGAACTTAAACTGAACTCTGTGCCACCCATGCCTCTCTCCATCTGCTTTGACACAGATATATATATATATATATATGTGTGTGTCTAAAGACGACTGTGGGTTGTGCATGTGTTGGAGAATGATTTTTTTTCACCATGCGTTTGAGGGCAAATAAAATGTCTGAGCTGTGAAAGGTACATCTGTTGAGGTGTGAAATACTATTTTGCTATTTTTCCACCTCCACCTCCCTGCAAGTCTCCCTCTCGCTCCCTCTGTCTCTCTCACTCTGTTGCACTCTGTCTTTCTGCTCTATGGAAGTGAAAAATGAAGTTGGTGATTAACTTTCCAACCAATGGAGAATCAGAAAATGAATGACAATTCTGTCTGAATGATTTCAATTTCCCTCTGTCTTCCCTTTCTATCTCTGTCCCGTTTTCTTCATATCATTCTCTTCCAGAAAGCTGATGTCGGTGTTGAAGAGGTATCTGGATGTGTCCAGCCGAGGAGAACAGTGCGAGCCCATCCTCCGAACCCTCAAAGCCCTCGAGTACATCTTCAAGTTCATTGTTCGTTCACGCATGCTCTACTCCCAGTGAGTGTGTAGTTTTTTTTCTCTGATCTTTATGATAATGACTGCAAATTCCTTTTTGGATCCACAACGATGTAAATAGAGATTCTTGAAGGCAGGCAAACGCACAGAGCCCAGTGACTCCGCTTTGCCAAAGTAATCGCTGTTGACAGGTCTGTGAGAAAAGGCTGCTGATTACAGCACTAACGCTGCTAATAAGCATTGATGATGAAGTGCAGCAGCCAAATGAGAGCTAATGTCAGGGCAGGACTGCTGAATGGGCAGCAAACATGAGCAGACAAAGTTCAAGCAGCAGAGACACACTGTGCTAAGCCCAGATTTGCACCATATGATAAGCGTAAACACCATTTATAACTTCAGTGTAAAAGTTAATGCAGACAGATCAGCAGCATTAAGTGCCTTGCCTGTGGGTGACCCGTGGGTGACTGGAGTGACTGTGTGCTTGTCGGTAAGTGTGCGGTTATATAAGACACAATGATGTGGATGTGTTGGTTCATATATGCAAGGTTGGGAGCAATATATTACTTTGTGCAGAATTTAGTATTGAGTGGATCTTGATTTCTGTGTGCGTGAGTGTGTGAGTGTGTGAGTGTGTGTGAGTGAGTGAGTGAGTGAGTGTGTTTGTGTTATATGAATTCAACTTGTCAATGAAAGTTTGTCTTTTAATTTTCTAAAGGGCATTATGGGCTTTTTTTTAATGGAAATATGTGTTTATTGGAAGATAAATTGAAAATTGGAGGAGATAAATTGATCTTGATAATATAGTTTTTTTTTTTTTTTAATATTCTGCCAAATAGGGACAAGGGTCTGTCCATCCACCTTTCAAGGTCCAGCATTCTCATGCAATTATCTTGGTATACTGTGCTAAATGAATTTTGTAATCTGGGTACACAGGCTTTCAAATGCATTAGAGGACTATTTTAGAGATGAGACAAACTTAGTGTAAATATCCTTTACATTAAACTAGAGGATTTCAATTTTAGGAAAGTTAAACTGGTAACTAGAAGTGCCACTATAATCTTTAAAGCATTGTAATTATAAATGTTGTATGGCCAGAGTGCACTGGACACTGCCACTTTTGAGTGAGGAATGTTTACAGGTCTCATGATCTAGTTGAAATTAATTTACATTTTTTTAAGTGCTTGAAGATCCAATCCTCTCAAAAGTGTACGTCATACAAGAGAGCAAATAAAAACAAATGGAATGGTCAAAGTTTGCGTATTGACATTTAAGGTGCATTGATTGATTTATGATATCAACTCGAAGCCTCATTTTGATCCGCTACCATTCACCCATGTAAAGTTACTGCATTACCCATTTATAAAAACTTACTGTATGTGTCACAAAGTAATAGCCCTTTAGTGTTTCAGTAGAGAAAGCCCTTCATTTCTCAACAAGGCTTTTATTGTGAAACATTTTCAGGAATATGTCACTGAAATCGGACAATAACAATTTAGATTAAAATAGCATAATATGTATTGTTTACTTTGTTAAATTAAAGCCATGTGAGTATACATGATTGACTATTGTATGTAAGCTTGTATCCACAATGGTTACACAACCTTAGAAACAAGTCACACAGGTGAGCTCCTGCATTTCAACAAATTGCAGTACACCCCTGATTGTAATTTTGGTGGGAATGAATTTGCAGGTTCAGTGAGGTATAACAGAATGTCATCGGCATAATAACACAGAGGAGGTGTGTGTTCAACCACTCCAAACTTGATTACCACAATATTGGGGTTATATCAAATGTCAAGGTCAAATGGCTCCGCTTCTAGGACTTTGATGTTGATTTTGTATTCATGAGGCCTGATTTGTTGCCATTAGTGTGGATTCCCAAGTAGGTAGGTGTAGGCATTTTTGTGTGTTATTGTGCATGTGTAGGCATGTGCGTGTACACACACATATACATTTAAGTATACCTGTGTGTATCACATCATCCTTCCGCTACTCCTGGGTTGACTAAACTTCAGTCACCAGCCTCCCCTGGGTATCTCCCCTTCTTTAGATGTTGTCTCAATTACCTGCTGCCAACAGTTTGAACTTCCCCTGCATCCAAAGTCTTCTCATCAGATTTTCCTCTCATAAGTATGGAGTCAATTCAGTCTCAATATAAATAAATGTACACTGAGGGATTTTACAAATATATTTTGGGGTTTATGTATAAATTACTCTCTCCACAAAAATATTTATCATTGTATATGAATGTAAAAAAACATAAACATGGATTTAAAATTTTCATCAAACACATTTATATGTTGTTACATGTATGGCACAAACTGTTGAACCAAACTGCTTGTTTTTTGTGAACTCAACTGCCTTTATGTGAGTGCATTCTTTTTTTTTTTTCAGGTAATGACATGAGTGTAGATTCAAAGGTATCATTTAACGTGATCACACAGCATTGCATCTGCAATTTTGTCAGTTCTCAAATGACCAGCAGTTTGTAGATAATGATAAATATTTTTATGTGCATTTAAAGATATTTTTGTGGTGAGAATGATTACATATAAATCCTACAATACATTTGTGAATTTTTTTTTGTGTGCATTCATTCGTACTGAGACTGATATGACTCCATACTTTAAGGTCCTGTCATGCCAACAGAGAATTAGGTATTCACGGGAGCCACCAGTGGTGGAGGTGCATCTCCGAGGCTCCATCATCATCACCATCAAGACTAGCAGTCATTAATAGTTAAATAGGTGGCATTGAAGATTTATTAGCTTGTCAAGCTGGCTTTGTGCTCATGCAAACTCTGCTAAGAATGCGTGATGTTTACTTCAGAAATATGTAAGGCACGCAATAACAAATTTTGCTCTTTCCGTCACCTTCTTTTTGTCCTTCATGCTCTATAGTCTTCATTGCTTCTCTGTTGTGTAGTTTATCAGTTGTATCTGTTTCTTTTGTCCTTCCCTTGAGCACCTGCGATGTTATATATTCCTCCTTTGTATTATTCTCCCCTCGTCCTCCTTCTATTCCTCGCCTCATGTTTAAGTCTCACTTTCTCTCTTAACTTCAATTCTCCCCTTTAATATTTTCACACCTATTTATATGGAAGCAAATTGCACTCATCTGGTCACATAAAAATAAGATAAGTGTTTTTCTAATATAAAAATGTTTTCTCATAAATATGAAAAGGATCATCATATTAGTTTATCATATTATTATTAGATCTTTTATTCTTGTCATGCAATCTTTTCTAGTTATTGCAAGTACTAAGCTGTAGTTTTGTTATCTATTTCTTATAATGACATGTCATTATTTTGAGACAATAATAAGAGTAAAAGCACATGTTAGAATAAGGACAAAATACGTCATAACATTCAGGTCACAGTGATCAGATAGATTTTGATTCCAGACTTTTCACAGTGAAATAGGTTTAAGATGTTTGTTCAATTTTCTGCATGAATAAACATAAACACAAATAGGATTTAACAACACCTAAGGTAATTGTGTGCCTCATTGCACCATTTTTGCATTTATAAAAGTTTCACTGATTAGTTCTCAGAGAAGAGTAATTTTTTTTTTTTTTTTTTTTTTACAAAGTCTGAAGCAGTGATGCATCTCAGCAGTTTTGGTGTGTGCACCACTTATCATCCATGTGTCGTGGATAATGCCTGCGTTTCAAATCTGACAAACTTAATGCTGCTTAATTGCAGCCTTGAACATTTTCCCAGATTGATCCAGGGGGGAACTGAAACTATGAATCAAAACAAGGTGACATTTGTGACTGATTTTCTCAGACAGGAATTCCATAACTCACAGCAGATGTGTTTAGAGGTGCCTTGTTGTGCTGCTGTTTTTCTTTTACCCACAACTGCCTGAAGCTGATCTGTCCTTTCCTCCTTTTCCACAAACTTTTCCTCGGTGTCCCCTCACTCATTTCCCTCTCTCCTGCTGATTGTCCCTTTATACCGCTCTCTCTTCTCTATCTGTCTCTAGTATTAGTTTGCTGAGCTAGTATGACATATTTGCATTGTGTGTGTGTGTGTGTGTGTGTGTGTGTGTGTGTGTGTGTGTGTGTGTGTGTGTGTGTGTGTGTGTGTGTGTGTGTGTGTGTGTGTGTGTGTGTGTGTGTGTGTATAAAAGTTGTAGCAATTGTATTTTGTATTCCAGTAGTCATGTACTTTACCAAATACAGCACACAACTAGTGAAGTGCAAAGTATATGTGTGGCGTTAGTACACAGCGCAGTGTTATCACACCAACTATGACCCTGACTTGTCTAAATATCTCTATACCCGCACACACGCACACACGCACACAATCACACAATCACACAATCACAATCACATACTTATGCACAGACAGGGCTGGTGGATTAAGCGGGACAATGAGTCTGTAATCATAACTGTACTCTGCGAAGAGCCCAGTGATAATACCTCCGTGTGTTACCACCTAATCCCTCCCTCCACATGCTAAATTTGCTATGTACCACATGCTAATCCTTCCCTCCAGCACTCATAACTTCAATTGTAATTAACAACTGTGCGGCGCAACAGAATCACACAGAGATAGCAAGCAGAAGGGGGAAGGAAATGGGTGGAGAGATGAATGGGAGTAACGTTTGCTAAGGGTGGAGGAAGTGGACCTGAAGGGATGTTAGAGGGATGTGTGGGTGTTTGAATGCAATATGAGTAGCAGCAACAAAGATAGCCCGGTTTTGTTAGATTCATTAGAGGATGTTCTAATCACAGTAGTCAGTGCTTATCAATGTTTAGTTTTGACTTGGCTGCATGCAATTTTGTCAACATAACACTACATTGGTTTTATGCTCCACTATAATTGAATGTTGTGCATTGAATTACAAGTGTTTAGCTCTCTGGTATAATTCCTTTGGCAGTATGATACTGTTGTTTTGGGCCTTTCAGTCTCACAAGTACAATGAAATATTGCAGTAAAGTTAAAGTGCAACATTTTAACTTCATGTTAGATGCATTTTCAATCATATAGAAATGAGATGTGCGGAACTCCAGCCAATTTAGATGATGCCCCATTTCCCTATAAAGTCAAGAATTTAGATGGACTATCACTTGTTGCTAGATTACTCTGATTTACTGCAGAGAAAAATCAGCCGTGGCTCAATGAAGATAACTTCAAAAACATTATCATTACCGACTGGGAATCAATTTAAACTGTGAAGAAAAACAAGTTCCGGATAATTCACACCCTTGTGAAGTCACTGGTTGTTTTTAGGAATAATTGAAAGTCAGGAAACAAAATCTGGAATAGGTATGAACTTGGCTGATTATGTACACAGGTTTGTTATGGAGTGACAACAAAAGTAGATTTCTCAGGAAAGGTTTGAGTTGAACATCAGATTATCATATCTTATGATCATGTATTGTCCTACTAAATCGTATCAGAAATTAGGTATAACAAAATAATAAAGTCTAACAGATGAATCAGTCAGTAGAAGACAAGGTTTCTTTATGTAATATATAGATATAGGGATTGCCTTAAAGAGTGCTACACGTAACCTGACTCTGACAGGCATCAATAAATGCACTTGTTCTTTTTGCCTACTACTGAATAGTCTTTCCATATTTCTGTTTCTTAGCAAAAATATGTCTCACTCTCTCTCTCCATGCTCCCCTCTCAATCATTTATCACCACACCAGTTGTTTTCTGTTTTCTGTCATCTGTCTTACTTCCTCAATCTGTTTTGCTTCTCTCTTCCCTGCTTCCCCCTTGCTAATCATGTCACGTCGTGTTTTCTGACACTGTCTCATGCGTCCTCTCTTTCTGCCAATTTCTGTTTCTCCTGTTGCATTTCTATTAATTTTCCTCTGCCCACGTAGGTTGTACGAGGGGAAGGAGCAGGCGGAGTTTGAAGAGTCATTGAGGAGGCTTTTTGAGTCCATCAACAACTTGATGAAAGCAGACTACACCAACACATTGTTGCTCAGGGTAATCACGTGCGCTCAACCTGCATCCACACTTCACCAACTACTGCTCCTCTACATTCTCTTCACAATCTTTTCATCTTTATCCTCACCTCTTTTTGGCTTCTTCTGTTTTCCCATCTTCTCCTCATCTTCCCATATCTCTAACGTGGTTCTGACTACATCAGTATTCTGCTACTTTGTGTCTTCCTCTTATTCTGACACCACAGCAGACATACAAACAGTTCTGTAGACAAACAAATAAAATAGATCCTTTCTCACAGGTGATGACTTTACCATCAAACAGGCCGTTTGATGGTGCAGTCACCTTCCACAGGATTTCAAGACGGTAATTTGAAGTGTCTGTTGTGTGTCTGTCACCAGGTTGCTGCTCTGAAGTACCTTCCTACAGTCCTGCATGATGTTGAGAAAGTATTTGATGCCAAACTCCTCAGGTAAGCTTATCCTTAAACACACACACACACACACACACACACACACACACACACACACACACACACACACACACACACACACACACACACACACACACACACACACACACACACACACACACACACTAGCAACTTATCTTTGGTTGGATTCAGGCACACTGACAGAGGGGGATATACGGGAGCTTTCAGTTCAGCTCAAGTTTTCCTCTTGGCTTTGTTCAGTGACCCCCATTCTTCGGTCTCCCACACATTCCATCTCGGTCAACCCTTACCTCCTTTATCTGGTGATAAAAATCTCATCAAACTGACACAGATACAAGGACAACCACTCAAACACACTCTGCAGCTCCTGCATGTGCCCCTGAGAGAAATGACAATTTCACCAAAACCATCAAACAAAAGCCATTGAACTTCTTCTCTTTAATTCTCTGACTCCTGAAGAATACAACGAGTGAGGGAATGGCTTGCTTAACTTCTCCTTGACCCAGAATCAACCTTACAAAATAGTGTTTAGCCCAGGAAATGACATGATGAATGACATCTTTTTTTTTTTTTCAAACTACAAATTCCAAACATTTTATACGTCTTCTAGCAATCCCACAACCAAACATACATCCATTGTCTTGGTATGACTGTATCAATTTACCAATGACTTGCCGCATTCAATTTCAAACACTCCCATCCTCATAATTTCTCTTTTCACCTTTCTGTGACCTCTGTGTGTTTTTGTGTCCGTGTGTGAGTGTTTATGGATTATTTTCACCTGCCAGTTCAGTTCCTCTAGTGGCTCGATGTCAGCACAGTGTCACAGAGGTGCTACCTTTAACACTTGCCTCACAGACACACAGAAGCAAATAGACACGTCCAGAAAGGTGTCGAGTTAAAAGTCAGGGCATATATTCTCATACTCTTTCTTCTGTCATTAATTTTTTCTGTCTTTCTTCCACGCATATTCACTCACCCTTTATTGTCCCTTTCTTCTGCACTTTTTTACACACTCATGCACAAACATATCCAAGCCATCTCAACTTAAAAATAAGGTCACCATTGCATTCTTGATCAAAATTGCCTCGAGGAGGGTTTCCACAAGCAGGCTGTGTGAATTACAATCACCATGCATGAGGTGGACATCAAAGCTTTGTCTCATCTCCTGTCTACTTACATTCCTACACCTTGTAAACTCACCTGTGGTGTGATCTGTGGAGGAGTGCTGGCGCAGACATTGTCAGCCATGCATTTGTTTTGTTGGCTCTGAGATTCAGCTCGGATGATTAGTGGAACCAATAAATCTGCACTCAGCCTCTGTGCCCCAGCTTGTGCCCGTTCCAACTTGGGCACATCCAAAGTCACACAAACTTTTTTGTTATGTTTTGGTTTGGGGGTGGAGGGTGTGCATTTCATTCTTTTATGCCATTATTGGAAGTGCTACCGCAGCCTATGTGGCATAATTTAAGGAGACAAAGACAAAGTGAGACACAGATAAAAAATGGAGACAGCGGGTTTGCCATACTCTAAGGATTCAATCTTTCTAAGTGGCATCAGGGCCAGCAACCAGCCCATTTAATTATTCTGAAATTGAATTTTGGGCGGAGGATAAGTCAAACCTGTGTCTTCATTAAAGTTTGCTTAGACTTAGGCTCATTTGTTTTCATGCGGCACACTGCTCTGCTCATGTTTCCACTGTGATACGACTGCTGCTTTTAGTGGTTACATGTTTAAATCTGGACCTACCAAGGGATGGTTGTGTTTTGTGCAAATAACCAGACCTTGAACATCTTTTATTAAAATTGAGAGCACGTACAATATTGTGTAGAAAATTCCTTTTGAATATTTATTGTGCTCAGTTTCAGAAAAACAAACCTGTTGCTCTTCCCATGTAATGATCCTGCTGATTATTCATTACACCCCCTGTCGTTCTCTCTACACAGTCAGTTGCTGTATGATTTTTATTCCTGCATACCCCCTGAGAAACTCCAGAAAACAAAGGTGGGCTCCATGACTGAAATTGTCAGCAGCAAACTCTTCCAAAAACAAGGTGTGTACTTTTTTTTTTTTCCAGTTACAGACCCCAGTACTGAGCTACTAACCAACAGCGGACTTTACACGATGAAGTGAAAAAACAATAAAAAACTGACAACCGATTCTGCGTGAAATCCTTCAAAGCATTAGGTGCTTCTCAGTTAAAGGTAGAGATCTCATTAAAAGGTCTGTTGTGCAGTGAGTAACTCCAGCCCAGCACCAGGTCTGGGCAGACATCTGCTCACACTCTACTTTATGACAGTAAAGATGCTCTTTGCTCTGAAGGTTTTATCCTGGTAATATCAAAAGGGTAATGTTCCATCTCTTGTTGGACAATCCCGTAAATCTCTGGATAAAAGCATCCGTCACATGGTTAAAGTACATAATGGTGTGTATGCATTTATGTTGTGAACACACACATCTGGGTTGAGTCATCGTTATTTATATAGAAATGACTTGACATGTTACATCATTTCTATGATCTTTTTAATTTTGAACATGTTGCTGATTTACTTATTTATTTTTTTTGTTTATAGTTTTTTTGTTAATTGAAGGGATAAGCTCAATTATCTGTTGCTCTCGCTAGCTTTTACTTTTGAGTTCAGTTACCAAGCAATCTTTTGCTGCAATCTGTTTCCTTACAATAAAGTAAACAATATATATTGTTTATGTTGATGCTGTAACATACAATTTTAGTGCTGCTATGTTTCCCCCCACTGACATTACAATCAGTGCAATGGACCCCAGTCAGATACCATCTTATTACAATCAGCACGACTGGCACCGATTAATGTCCTTCCCCACTGATGGTAAAGGTCACTCCAAGTCACTTGTGCTGAGATTAAACAGTCTCAAGGCTAAAACAACATCGAGCTAAACAGATATTTGTTTGTCAGTGAGAGTATCAGAGATGTGGGGCTTTTTTTTTTTGACCTTGTGGTGTTGACAGTCCCTCTCCACCCAAATGAAAATGTCCACGGATCCTATTGCAAGCTGAATGAGTACAACATTCACGCCTCAGTAGGTGTTGAGGGTGAATCTAGAGAGAGACGAGTGTTAGCCATATTAATGTCACAGGTGATACCTGCCGTCTCCTAAAGGACACCATCAAATGTTTGTGGCTGGAAGCCTTTTCAGAGCTCTGCCGTTTCACTATCATTAATGTGTCACTTCTCGCACTGCTCTACTTGTAAATGATTTTAACTATATTTGACATAATTGCCAAGGACACATACATTTGTCAGTATTGTACCTTTAAAGTGCACTACACATCAGTGATCATACACTCTGCAGCCGTACCCTGTCCATCCCCTGCTTCTGTTCAGCCCTGTTATTTCAGTCTAATTTGTCTGATAAGTGGTGGGTTCCCCTGCAGAGGTCCACATGATGATGGAGAGAGTGAGAAAACGTTGAGCCTGCTGTATAATGCAGACTCGATAAAGGGGCCCATCATTGGACTTCCGCAGTGTAAACTGAAGAACTAGAGGTAGACCGTGAGTGAAACAGAAATCGGTCTGAGTGCAGCAGGGAAAGGTATGCAGGGCTTCACAAGACAGATTCATTGACATCATGGACATTGCTCCATGTGTGCACTAATCCATTCTCATACACAACATGAAAATACATTTGTACGTATTTGTTTCACAGCAGCTAATGACAACCATGTCAAGGTGGGCGTGTGTCTGTGTATCTCAGTGTTTATACAGTGGAGCATGCTTAACGGCTGAGTGCAATGCTTTGAATGTTGTTGTTGCCCAGTCACTTGCTACCAGCATAGTCGGCAGCCAGTCCAGGATATGGTTCTTTGGTATTGATCTTGGCTGAGATGATTGATTCCCCAGGGGTTGAGGCGACAGGTTCGGCCCTCTGGCTTGCTGTCAACACACTCAGAGTCACACTGTCACCAGGAAAGGAGGGAGAGAGCAAAGAGAGCACTGAAAGTGACAGTAAACGGATCGAGGAGGACGAAGGGTAGAAAAGGAGAAAGAAGGATAAAGACAAAATGAGCAAAGGAATTTGGGGCATCATGCCAAAATGCACACATCAGTTTTTCACAAACAAAGTTCCCCATGTATACTGACATTTTTCAAACTGCAAATGTCTCTGTTTGGAACATATATCATTTCAGATGTGAAGATGATTGAGAGGGAGTCAGGCAGAGGTAACAGAGAAACTAGGGACATAAGATTAAACACAGGAATAGAGAGTGAGGAAACGATTTGAGAAAGAGGAGGACAGAAAGAGGAGGATAGAAGAATCTTAAAAAAATAGGGGAGGGGAATTGTAACTGGAAAGAGAGGAAGGGGGTGACATGATAATTGGTAAAGGATGGACAGGGGCAGGGAGATACTAAAGAACTGTAAAAGATGGATGACAGAGGAATAGGAAAGCGACAAAGGCTGGTTGAAAAAGGAAGGAACAAGAGATTTGACACCGATAAAGAGAGAGGAGAGAGCAGGTGAATGGTATTGTGTTGAGCGAAAAAATAGCTTGGGGAGGTCGTAAAAATCAAGGAGTTTGAGAGTGACTTGAGCTGTTTTTCCATTAAGCAGTCGAGAAGGGATTAAAGTTTAAGGCCTGCTCACAGTCATTCTATCAGCAAATCTGCACGCTGCTGGTCAGCGACACCTGGCTCCTCCTCTGCTCTCTTTTTCTCCATCCTCCAGCACGGAGATTTTTATTTATTCGTTCATTTTCACATCGGCCCGGTCCATCTCGATCCCTGCCTGTTCAAATGAGGGATGACACTCAGTCTAATTGAGATGCATTTTAGCATTGGGATGCTAATCAGAAGCCATATATGCTGGAATGCCATTTGTCCATGAGGCTGAAATATGCAGCAGAGCTAAATTATATATTTATAATGGTTAATGGCCCCTGGTGTCCTATCACTGCACTGCAATACATATTTAATAACCCTACCTGTCTATCTGTGTGTCTGTGCAGACCTGCCAAGCTCACTCTCCAGGGAAAAATATAAAGCACCTGACACTACTCCAGTGTGGGAACGATTTGATGATGGAAGTGGATTTTGTGTGTGTGTGTGTGTGTGTGTGTGTGTGTGTGTGTGTGTGTGTGTGTGTGTGTGTGTGTGTGTGTGTGTGTGTGTGTGTACGCACGCGCGCGTCAGTGTCAAAAAATCAAGAACACAAAACAGTGCCATTTGCCAGTGCATTGTTTTTTTTGTGTGTTGTTGTTGTTGTTGTTGTTGTTTTTTGCCCTCCAAGTGCCTGAGGTGCGTAATGAGCAGCATATTTGGGATCGCTCCAAACCTTTTGCCTTCACATTCTCTTACTGGAAGATGTTCTAGTACTCTGTGCAAGTGGGCATTGTTCACCACAGACTGTATCTTCTTTCTGCAGAAAACAGAGGAACTTAATTTGGTATAAATTAATCTGCTGAAACAAATGTGGGTGTATTTGGGTGAAAATCACTGAAAACCAGGATAGTTTAAGTCTTTAAATACCATATAGTGATTATTTTAATACTTTTATGTAAGACTTTTTTTCTGCAGTTCTTCACTGAGAGAGTTGTTGCTATTTTTGAAATGAGGTCCAGTCATCTGGTCACATGTATTAATTTTTGTGCGTGTGTGCGTGCGTGTGTCCATGTGTTTGGCTTTCTCGTGACTGGTTACATCCATGGGCAGTGTTTGAAGGGTTTGGGATTTATTTTTTCCTTTCACTCAAAAATACTCCTCTGATTTATTCAACATACTCCCCTGGGATTAAGGGTCTTGCCAAACACAGTGTATTCACAAACAAACACACACAATGTGCACACAAACATGCTGGCACAAATGCATCGATAGACATGTGCATCCTGTCATATGGGGTTAATCTGGTTTTGCGACAAAATTAAATTTACAAGGCGCATTATGGCTCAATTTAAGCAAATTATTATGCTGTCAGGCAATCACTGTGACAGATTGAGAGCATCAACACTAATAGAGGGGGAAAAAAAGAGAGGAGGGAGAGCAAAGAGCAGAGCGACAGAGGGATGAGTCTGTCATTTTGTTTGCCCACTCATTTCCCAAAGCTGGTCAAAGTCCCTGATTCAATCCACTAACCCTCTGTATTTTCTCAGCCTGGCCTCCATTTCTCATCCCTCCATCGGTGCAGCTTGAGAAAAGACTGCAGTTGTGTCACCCATCTTGTAGTATATGTTAAACAGATGAAGCCGCTAAGTTTTAGTGTAATGCTCTTGTATTAATATTTTGTACAGCTATTTCTAAAAAATAACATTGAATGCAGAAAAACCTGAAAGGTCTCCAGTGTAAAATATAATTTTTTATTTGATCACATCAATCAACAGAAAATGGCAGTAATCCCATTACTTAAATTGCTTATATTTCACTGCCACACATTATATAGTATTGTTGACATTGTTCACATCATGTCTATATTTCCCTGCTGTGATTACTTAACAGATGTATGTCAGTGCTTGATGAGTTTGGATGAGTGATGTACTGTACTGTTATTATCATCAGGATTTTAATCAGAGCTGAGTGATCTTGGTTGTCCCCACATTCTCTCCCAATCAGCATTAGTGACAGGTCACTTTATGCCCCAGTTATAATGATACTGGATCCTGTTTTCCACATCTGGCTTCTAAGAGAGTTTCAGATGACAAAGTTATGACCGTGTGACCAAGCAGAATCTGGCTGCAAATACAACTTCTTTACTCCATGCAGTTAGGCTATAGGATGGGTTATTACTGACAAAATCTTCTTTTAAAAGCAAATGTAAAAACCCAGTGTTTTAGTAGAGTATAAATGATATGTAATGTATGTAAGAGGGTTAATCTGAAGGTAAGCATACTGCATGCACCAAAAGAGTCCTGCATTTGTTGTTATGTATTCCCCCTAGCCATCCTCAAAGCCGCTTGTTGAGCTATAATTTCAAAGCTATCAGCTTTACTGTAGCTCAGGGTGTGTGAGTGTGTGGCTGCATATGTGTGTAACATGTTGCTTAGTGGTCCAGTGAACCCTCATGTGCCAATATGCTATATAGTCTTAGTTATATAGACATATTAACAGACATCTGAATCCATAAAAATGTAATTGTCATATGGTCGTCCCCTCAGGCTGTCTCAAAGTACCTCTCTCTGTTCTACTCCATTGTGCTCTCTATGAACTGAAGTATCTTTGGTGACTGCATTCCTCTCCTCTCCTCTCCTCTCCTCTCCTCTCCTCTCCTCTCCTCTCCTCTCCTCTCCTCTCCTCTCCTCTCCTCTCCTCTCCTCTCCTCTCCTCTCCTCTCCTCTCCTCTCCTCTCCTCTCCTCTCCTCTCCTCTCCTCTCCTCTCCTCTCCTCTCCTCTCCTCTCCTCATTCATTAATTATCATCTCACTTTTCCCTGCAATTGTATAGCCATTGTACATTCAAGTTCAATGCAAGGTGTTGCCATTAGGTGCCCCTACTTGGAGATGTGTCACCACCGGTCACTTCTAAGGTAATACCACTGGACAGGAACATATTTGATCTGCATTGCCATTGAGCAGGAAAAGGGGGCCAGGGCTGCAACATCAACATAATCGAACTAGATTCTAGTGTCACTGTTAGGATGCCCCATAAACAAACCTTTCCGTTCCTTGCCCTGGGCTGCCCTGATCTTTTCTTCTTCTCTCCTCTTTTCTTACCTCCTCCTATGTCTTGCTCTAATATAATATTTTATGCCATGCTACATTGCATTAGCTCTTGCTACATCACATTAAGGTTCATGTTACGCCTTACCGTAACTGCAGTGAGATAATGCTCAAAAAGATCCAATGAAAACTGAAGGCCAAACCTCCAGTGAATTATTAATGGCAATTGGGACCGAGGAGTGGCATGCGCGTGTATAAATATGTCTGTGTGGGTGTTTGACAGCGGAGGAGCCTTCTGCCCCAAGTGATTTTTTAAATTGTTGTTGTACAAGCTGACCAAAAATAGCTGCGCTTATTGCAGCGCTTTGGGTTGATGGTTCCAGAAGGTAAATGAGAGTGAAAGAGGTAGTTTCTGTCATTCAATCTCTGCAGAGACTGCAGTTTGGGCGGTTGTGGATGAGACTAATGGAGTAAAGTGAAAGGACTTTAATCATTTGGGGAAATGCCGCTGTCTCGCACTGTTCCCCCATCTCATTTATATTCACAATCTTGTGTCTGTGGGGTGATCTCAATTGAAACTGAAAGTAGACAAGGACAATAAGGGGACACAGCACATGGACACACTCGCCTATAATTCATTTGGTACAGATACGAGCATGCGTTAATGTTAACCAGAGATGGGAGCAACCTGACAGAACAGCATGTTCTTGTCAATAGCTGGCTTTCCACTGTACTGTTAAGCGGTAAAATGTAATTTCTGAGAGTGTTTGAAGCTTAATGATCCCTTTTGGGATGCTGGGTTATTATACAGCAGCAGTAATAACAGTTCAAATGGGTAACAATGGAGATATTAAGACAAATATTAGAGTAAAATTGAGATACTATAATAATATAATATGAATGGAGATTTACAGCTTTTGTGTAAGTGCTTGCCCTGTTATTCAATCTGAACAAACACAAAGCAGGATTTAAAAACTGAGATAAGATATAGGCTTAGCTAGAGCCAGCAGCTTTGTAATATATTACTGTCTGATTATTGGACACCAGGAGTAAATCTTCCCATCAGGTGGTTGACCGCAAAGCATTCATCCACCATTGATTAGCTGCAGTTAAATTGATCAAAACAATGTAACAACTAAAGTTACCAACAGAGTAATTGGTCAATTGGTTTTATATGGATAATGGGTCAGAGAAGGAAGGCTGTGAAGAGCGGTGGCAATTAGTGGGGGACTCAAAGGGTGGCTAAGACAGGTGGAAAGACAGAGAAAGATAATTTGCCCTCTGTTTAAAGCACTGGGTAAAATAAATAAAAGCTGCATCTGGAAACAGCACTCAAGATGATTATCTTAACATTATGTAGTACTTGTTAACCTTGCACCAAGTCTTTGTGGTTGTGATAAACATGACAAACATGCTCTGTTCTGTCAGTACTAACAATATAATATCAACACATACCTGGTATAATACATCTATAATGTGTTAAAAAGATATGTATCTTTTACCTGTGAATGTGCACTTTGATAGAAAATGTGAAGACTATATTCATGAAAGCTCCCTTTACTGTGAATGTGTTTACTTTAGTTTTGCTGACAGCATTTGTTCTGTGCCAGGTCTTATCAGCATCATAGCAGAAATCACAGTGAAAAATGTACTTTCAGGCATCATTGCCACTTTATATCTCCATCATTCACTAGGGCACTCTATCATCTGTAACTTATCTGCCCATAATTTTGGGAGTGCACTCATTCATATAGGCAAGACAATTTTATGCACGTCTTTGAAAAAAAAATACTGTCCTACTCAACTATTTTGAGGCCACTTTTTTGCTTTTACAAATCATCCATGTCAAATTTATTTTTAACACCACACAGAGTCAGTGATTAAAAAAAAATTAAAAAATTAAAATTAAAAATCGCAAATGTGGACAGACATGCACAGCCTTCATACAAACATAGAAAAAGTACGTCTTTAAATTCTAAATAGGATTTAAACATGAAACAAGAGAAAAAGTTAAGAGAGAAAAAGGAATATAAATGAAAGATGGAGGGAGAGTGGATGAAAGGAAACACCCACAGTGACATGACAGAGACATTTAGTTATCACCAAGTGAGAAGACAGTTGGCTTGGTCCCAGCCCACCTCTCAACTAAAAAAATGTACTTGTCGTTTCGCCTCCAAAACCTCCTCATTATCATCTTTTCTATCACTCTATCTTCCCGGCAGCAAAGGACAACAAACAAGGAAGGGAAAAGAAAGGGATAGAGCAAAAGAGGGAGAAAACTCTGATTTACATGGCTCTTAGAAACTGAGATTGCATCTCATTATCATGTGCTATAGTTTATTGTGTTTGCCTGTCAAATGAAAAAAATGGAACAGAAAAAGGATGAGCTGGATGCTGAGCCATCAAAGCTACTCGCTGTGTGTGGTTGCATGCCAGCACAGGCGGCTGTCTCCTTGCGCAAACTAAACACATAACCACACTTTCACACAGGCACAAAGAGATTCAAGCACTTACACATCAAATAGCAGCGAAGCACCAAATCAGACACAGAAAGGACAATTCGCACTCAGGCACACAGACCACACACTGGTATTAATAATCAAAGGCCAAGATTACAGCCAGAATAAATAGACATTTTGAATTGAATATAGATGAGTACTTGAGGCTCTATTGGTGTGTGTTCTGAATATGTTGTGTGTTTTGCGTCAGCACCTGTGTGCGTATGGGTACTTGACACACTCTAGTAAGAGACAGAAAAAGTTCAAATGCATCCCAATGTTTGCTTCAAGAGCTTGATTTCCATTTGTTTGTCATTGCCTGTTGGCAAAACTTTCTTCCAGCATGGCTGAATTGATTTTTGGGATTTTTGTACCGCAGGCTATAACCCACAACATGCAACTAAATCACACAGGCAAGTGGAACAAAGAAGCACAGGCGTGTGGAGGAAAGTGCAACCAATGATTCATTCACCAATGTTAATTTTACTCACAAGTGTGTGTGTGTGTGTGTGTGTGTGTGTGTGTGTGTGTGTGTGTGTGTGTGTGTGTGTGTGTGTGCGTGTGCGTGCGCGTGCATCAAATAGTGCGTTTCTACCTTATGAATATCTTGTAAATGAAATGTTTATTTTCGCATGTTATATCAAACAACTTAAAACGTGGGCAAAATGCACAGTTTCTCCTTTCGTAACTCTCCCTTGCCACTACCCCTCTAACTCTTAGCTGAGCCTCTCTGGCAGCATCTCTTTTTATGCTGTTTGCATTACAAAGCAGCCTCTAGCAGGCCTCTGCAAAAATACAGTTATAGGATTAAGGGTTAGACTGTGCCAATACTCGTGAAGGATGTGGAACAGCTCAAAAGGAAGTTTTGGGTCAAGTCAGTGTAGATCTAGACCACGTAGCGCACATAGTACTGGTCTACAATATTACATGTGATTGATTTTGGCGCTTTAAACAAAGGGAGATTGCTTTCAGTGCTTGTCTAAATCATTTGTATTTATATATATATATATATATATATAAAATTATTTTTTTTCATTGAGCTTCCATCAATTCTTCTTGTCACAGTTGTCTGTGGGCTCTTTTGGCTATTTCATCTGCTTCATGCAAACCCTGACTCGATGGTGTTGAGATCAGCGGTCTGTGGGGGCTATAGCATCCGCTGCAGGACTCATTGTTGTTTTCATCTCTGAAGATAGTTCTTAGAGACTCTGGCTGAGTGCTTGGTGTTGTTGTCATACTGCTGAATACATTTGGGACCGATCTCCTGATGGCATTACATGATAGATAAGAATCTAAACATCAATACCTAAAATTATAGTCACTGACTACACAAGATACAAAGCTTGCATTAATACAAAACGTGTGATCGGTTGATCACGTAATTAGCAGCAGATATTATTGACACATCAATGGAAGTAGTGAAATAAATTTGACATTAAATGCTGTGCTGGAGAAGTGGAATTATGATGGACACTGTAACTTTAGAAGAAAAACAGAGAAATCACAAGGAAAGGTGATGACTTGTAGAGGGTAAGTAAAGAAAAAAAAACATGATGAAAGACAAAAAAGACAGAAAGAAGACTGTATTGTACAAAAATGACCAGGGAACAATAGAAATAAAAATGTAAAAAAAAGTCAGAGACAAACAAGTGGAAACACACCAGGGGGCATATTCATAAAGATTCCTAGTGCTAAGAGTTACTCCAAGTGATGGAAATCTAATATTTCTGTGATGTTTTCGAAGAATTTCTAGAGATAAGATATATATAAGAAAAGATAAAAGTTATTCACAAAATATCTTGGCCCTTAAGAGCTCCAAAGGTGAAACTGTTACTAGCAGGGAGGAGGATTTTTAGTTGCATTTTGTCATTGAGCAGCAATGACAATGAAAGTCCCTCCATCTGAAATGAGGGCAGATTTTTACTGATAGTAAAGCTTATTGTGACTTATCCAAGATATAAAATTCCACTTCAATGATCTCTTAGCTTAAATGAGAGTCAGAAGAAATGCAAGAATCATCCATGATGTTTTAATGGACTTCAGATGTGATCCCCAGAAAGGAGTTTTATTTTTAAATTTTTTTGGCATTTTCATCTGTAGGTATAAATACACGCGTTCCTTCACAGGGTCAGAGTGTATGGACAGCCATGGTGCAGTGACCCAAGAAAGTGTTCTTTCAAATAGCATTATCATTTCAAATACCCTCTTAAAGAATGACCTCGACCAGGGAGCTGCACACCATTGTAGTTGATGTTTTACAAGACTGAAAGCCCAGAGGGCCAGAGTGCAGCTCAAAGCAGTCTCTGAGAAAGCCACCATTCAGACCGAGGCAGCAGATATTACCATTTCTGATGTTATTCCAGGACAGGCAAGGAACTAAGAAATACCTGCAAAGTTAAAGGCACAGTTCTGCATCACGAATTGAAGACTATCAGCCACATCGTCTGGAACAACATTACCAAGGCAACCTGTGCTTCTTCTTTGTTGCTCATTTTTAGGAGTTCTAGACGTGATTTGAAAGGAAATGGGCACATAAGTAAAATCAATACATACAATACAGATCTTTCAAAGGAAGCCGGAGATGAGCAAGCTATTACAGTTTATCAGTTTTGTGAAATTTAAGATGTGAAGCAGCCTCTGACTATAAACTAAAGGAGTTTTTACTCTGCATTAACATGCACAGCACACAGCTATGCAGAGACAATTCATTCTTGGGTTTGACACAGATTTTTCATCACTATTCAAATTGGTGAAAATTTAAATTCTTCTGGTGTGAGCAGGCCCTGCAGAAAGATCAGTTAGAGTGGAGGCCATTGTGACTTTCACTATGGACAGTTATAGTCAAGCAGTGCATTATATCTGAGAAGGCCTGCTACCAGGCTGTTGTAAAAAGTTGAATCTGTTTTTCTAAGAAAACATCACAATTACACAAGAACTTTTTCGCCCAAACTCTTACTATAATTTTTTCTCTCCTTATTTTTTTCCAGATAGTTTGTGCTAAACAGATAAACAGAGAAAGAAAAACAGTTCATGTCGGACCTACATGATTTTTTTAAAGATTATTTTTTGACATTTTTGTCTTTGTTCACGTAGTGCACAAACAGGAAATGGGGGAAAAGAACAGAGGAATATCCACTGGTGAAAGCATTTGCACCCATGTGGTATGAGCCTATTAGTTTTCTGGTCGCCTTGACCTATATGATTTTTACAAATGGCATTTGTGCAAACTGCCGCTTGTCATGTATAATAGAAGCTCGAATGCCTTTCTAGCCTGTAAAGTATTTGTTTACATTATTATTGGTTTTCAATGTGATGAACAACCCAATGTGCAGTAATGCAAGTTAGTCGGTTAATTTATTCTTTTATCTTCCTGCATATTAGCATTGCATCTAGGGTAGGCGTAGACCTTGAACCCTGCCAATGTAGTTATTTTTTTTTTAATTATATCTGGGCCTTGTAATAGTAAAAACAAGAAGCAGTGAATGTATCACACCACAGGTTACAATTACAACACCCCACTTTTTCGCTGTTTCCATTTCTCTCTTCTGAACATGTTGCGCCCAAAAATATCAAGTGTGTTTCTTTGTTAGATCAATATAAAAAAAGAAGCATGTGGCTTTGGGGTTATGTCACCAGGGAATAGAGTTCACAGGTTTAATTGTACATCTAGCCCAGAAGGCCGATGGATTAATTCTCAAGCTCACTCACACACAACAATACTGCTATGAAACACAACCCATTGTTTTCTCTGTATGAAAGGACCAAAGATGATGAGTTTCTGCTTTGATGGATTAAACCGATTTAGCATGGTTCCTTCTCAAATACAGTGCTGGCATCATCTAAACTACCATCCTCCACTTTTCTTAAAGGGACTCACACCAGGAGACCTCCTTAGTTCATGTTCAGTTCTGACAAAGGAACCATTTTTTTTTTTTTTTTTTAGATATTAATCCACGCTATGTTAAATAGATTCGATTAATTGCATGGTACTGAGATACTACTTTGGTTTGTCATCCTGTGTTTCCCACTGTTTTACTTAAACCTCCTCCTCCCCCTGTTAGATTTACTCTCTCTGTCCAGGCCCCTCCTCTATCCCTTCCTCCTCCCTCCATTTCTGAGTCATTGAGGACATCCAGTGACTCATGCATTTCTCCCTGTCTGTCTCTGATCCCCCTTCGTCTCTTCATGTTTGTGTGATAGAGTGAGCATTGTGATGAGGGTCCACTCAGCAGGCATGTAGGCTTGGCTCAGTTAATAATGGAGCTAACGAGCATCAGCGCAAATGAGCTTTTAATGGGCTCTGTGTACAAAGAGAGGGATTGGTGGAGGAGGTGGGTGGCAAAAAGATGGAGGAAGAAGAAGACAGGAAAGGGAGAGGTCAAGGTTGTCAAGAGGAAGAAATAAGATGGATGAGCTGATGTTGGGACACACTGCGATCATAATTTTCCTATATTATACATACTTGTAACTACTTGGTAAACACTTTACATACACATAGAAGATGTGAATTATAATACGATAGCTTCTTAAAGGACAATTGCAGTGTTCTCTAGCTGTGATCAGTCCATTAAATATTGTGTGCTTTCAGCTTACATTATGCACAGCCATTTCATAGTTAATGCACGTGGTGCTGAAATTTTGTCTTACCTTCCAGAGTATCATCGATCTCAGTTCATTCCAGTATGCTGTCAAAATCAACTCACAGAGACTTGACACTTGCTCTGCATAGGCAATGCATCATAATGAAACACATGTCTGCACTGGTTTTTGTTGAACTCCCTTATTTTTTTAGTTTTAATAGTGATACAATTACATTGTGATCTGTAAATCTTTTCTGGTGGTCCATTCACATGATGAAGTAAAGTCCAACATTCAACCTTCTTCTTTCAGCTACTGCAGTGCATTTAGTTCATAAGCTGTGATGTTAAGAGGCTCAGCAGAGGAATACAAACACTTCAGACATTAGTGTCTGATGTATAACTGGGGCATTTTATTTTGAAAGCGTAGAGAATTCTGAAAAATATTACAAAAGCTAAATATGGCTGCCTGTTGTGGGAAGTGACTGCCACTAAGGGAAGGCGTTAGGCATATCATAGTTACCTGCCTTAGCAAGGTTACATATATTGTCAAGGACATTCCACTGATCAGGCTTGTCTCACTCTTAGGCTCCTGTGGTTTCTCTGTACCAGGGTGGGGTAAAAGATCCTCATGAGGTCGCATTGACCTCTTGAACTGACAGTCCTATGGCCTCAAGGCCAGCAGCGCATGGCAATGTTTATACTTTAGATTCCAGAAAGTCTGACGCACACCTGGTTGCACAAAACAGCCAAGTTCCTCTGTACTTCCTTATCACAAAGTATTATAACTATTATGTGAATGTTTGGGAGAGAGGATTAGCAACTGGGCGCTGGCACATTATGATTTATCTCTTTGATCAAGTTCTGTCATTGAACATTGCTAAGACGATATCCTTTTACTTCTGTACGCCCCTCTCTACTTTTCCATCATGTGTATGGTCCTTTAATAATCAGCAATTTTAATAATCTGTCACAGCATCCTTAAATCAAATGGCCAGTATCACCATTAAAACATCAAATGTCATTGTCAACAAAATTATGCATAGTATCTTTTTGATTATGACACAAACTGACATGTACAGAAAAAATTTAACCTCAAACCCTTCCTTAAAATAGTAGATTTCAGGAAATTGCAATGTTTGAATGACCTTGGAAAACCCACATAGAAGCGCTGTGAACAATTACCATTCATAAAAGATGTACAGAGCAGTCAAGCACAGATGTAAAAAGAACAAATATTTTGTTAATTTATGCAGTACTAGGTTTAACTATGTATGTTAATACATAATAATGTAATTGTTTTCTGTAGTTGTCTTCACTTTGACACATTTTTATTGATGTAATTACTAATGATGTATTGCATGTGTGACCAAAGTACCTCATGAATTAAATAAAGATTAGGATTAATAAGAGATGGGATAGAGGAAACGGAAAGCCTCTGTGATTGATGTGTTGACTGTTTATGTGACTGAGCAGCAGACATCCATTGAACTGTAAATAGACACTTGATTGATATCACTCCATTGTGCAGTCTGGATTTAGGTTTGAATTTCTTCTTCAGGGTCCAGTGGCATCATTACTCATAGCTGTGTGGGTGCAGCTGTCTCCACAGGTGCTGCAGCAATTGATGTAAAGGCCTGGGTTTAAGTTTTGAAGGGTTTTTCAGAGAAAAATCCCTTTAAAGTAAATGTTGAAGTTGTAGCTTTTGATATTTGTTTTTAAAGTTGTTAAGGCCCAAAAGAGTGAATGAAAAATCATTCTTGCTTATGCTGTCTTACACTATTCAATTTTCATGCCTCTGTGCTGGCAACAGCCATGGCCAGAGGCATTATGTTTTTGGATTGTTTGTTCATCTGTCTATCCACCCCATGGTATTGTATACGATATCTCAAAAATGCATTCGGGGAATGTTTTCAAATTTGGGACAAACACTCACTTGGCCGCAAAGATGAACTGATGAGATTTGTAGGTCAAAGGTCACTATCACCTCACATCTGTCCCATTTGCAATTTTTGACTTAAGTTGTTGTCAAACCGTGTCAAGCTGCAAAGAGCTGATCAGCCTGGATGGAAGTCAGACAGTGGCAAGGCTTTTGGATCCTGGTCAGTTTTCAAAATGAAATGCCCTGTGCAGACTCCCAAACATGTAGCCTATAACATCACTACATCAACGTCTACCCTCTGGTCTTTCAAGTAGCACAAGATATTTGTTCTCTTCCAGCTATAGGCATTGTATGTGAAATAGCTACAAACAGTTATTATGACTATGAATGCATTTGAACAAGTAAACCACAACAAATGTTATTAACTTTTTCTGCAGGTTACAGCAAAGAAATTACAACAATATAGAACACAGATAGTTCAAAAAATATAAACCATTTTTCGATGAGGCCTCCCAACATATGCTGGAATCACAAAAATCAAGGAAAAATTACCAAATCAGAAAGTTAACAGAATCAAGCAGACTAATCGCTTTGCTCCTGAAATGCTCATGAGTTATGAAGCCCTGCATTGGGCAGAGTAAAAACACATTGCACACATCGCATAAAAGACCAGTGTCCTGTGGAATCACCAGGTTATTGACCTTTTTTTTGTCTAATATTGTGCGTGCTTTTTCAACCTGCCATCTTTGACCATGTGTGCTTTTGTTCCCACAGAGTGCCGTGATGTGCTGTTACCCATGATGCTGCGGGAGTTGAGCGGGGCACTGGCCAGTATGGCTGACGGGCCTCATGATGAGAGGAGGAATAGTTTGGAGCTGCTCAACAACATCCTGGAGGTCCTCAGCAGGGAGAATGTGGTGAGACAACACAGCAACCATTTATAGTAAAATACAGTGCGAACAAGTCCAGTGTGCACACTGAACATAGTGAGAGTTAATCCTTTAGGCCACACATGGATAGGATTAGGTCTACAGTTATTTAAAAAGCAGCATTAACAGCAAGTCTTTGACCACACTTAAGAACTTCTTCCAAGTAATTGCATTAAGCACAACCAAGTCCCAATCACAGCTTTTGCCTGAAGTCAAGACAAAGGTTTCTCACGTTCTCCATTCTCACCTCATTCCCTCTCTCCTTACAACTTTTTCTAATTTTAAGATTTCTGTAAAACCAGTATGCTAAAATCAGTCCAAACCCGTTGTAGTTTTAAACAATAGTTATATGGCTGAATTGTGTCGTCTTTTCCACATTGATGCAATCGAATGTCAGTGGGAAACAAAATCAGATGTAAGAGTTCACTTTAGATGCAGCTTACGTGACTTAACCTGATCCCAGGAGCGAGCAGCAGCAACACCCGAGTTTATGTAGACACGATCAACACACATGAAGAGATGAAAAGGAAGATGAAAAATATTTGAACTACCCGAGCTGTATACCGACCCAGTGGAATTTGTCGGCTCCAGAGTAGATAGCCTTAAGCTGTTTTGTTTTCAGTCATCCAGTTGTGCAATGAGGCAGGCCTTGACCAATTAGAATCTAATTGATTTTGTTTCACACATGTTGCCACATCTTAGTCTGTTGAAACAAAATCCAGTTAGCTCCTGAACTAAACACCTTTAACACACACTCACTAAACAAATACTGTACATCACCAGCATCCAGCTGAGGGCTTTTTAATTGCTTCTGCGAATTGCTGACAGCCCGCTGAGTCTTTGAAGTGAAGGTATGGCTTTTTTTCATTAATTTATTTGAATGCATTAATGAAGCATGAGCCAGGAAAAGACAGAAGTGAGAGAAGAGGGCAAATTAATGAATGAAGTGGAGTGGACTGAATTTGATGAGGTGAATTTGCATCGGCTGAGGAATAAAAACAAAAGCATGTGGATGCAGAATGTCAAAAGGACATGACAGGTACAAATACAAGTATGTACAGACACGCAGCCTCATAGAGGCTTTCTATCGAACTACATGAGGACACGAATCTGCCGTTGGATGCGTCAGACACCAAATTAAAGTATTCAGAAATCGACATGCATAAATACATAAGTAAATAGTACATTAATTATATAGCGTTCCTTTTTTTTTTTAAATTGTCATACGATAAATGAAGAGCAGAAAAGGCCAGAGAAATTAATACTGATTGAAAAAGCAGGACGGAGGCATTTTACAATAAAACCATAATAGAAGGAGGAGGAGAGAAAACAGGTCCAAGAAGAAAGAAAAACAACAAGGTAGAGGAGGAAAAGGTTATAGGAGACGGTCTCCCCCCGTCCTCCCCTGTCCTCCCCTCCACCACTTATTTTCTGCACCCCCTCTCCTTTGTTTTTCACCCCCGTCTTTTCCTCGCTCTGGGTGGTACCTGATTAAATTGTCACACCACAGATGTCTCCAAACCAGAGAGAGAGATTCAGGGAGAGAAACATAGATAGAAGAGAAGATGATGCGATAGACAGATGCTCCTGCCTGTGGGAGAGTTTGTTTTGAATTTATAAGTAACTTTGTAACTTTTGTGTGTGTGTAGAGTTGTGAGTGTATGTGTGTGATAAAGTGAGGACACTAACAAAGAAAGACATGGCTCGCCAGAGCTTTTCCTGCTTTTTTGTTTTCTGTTTTTCGTGTTTATGTTTCTAGTGAAGATGATAAACCAGCCTGGATACAGTTTGGAATAAATGAACAGAGTATAAACTTTAGGCAAGAGAAAAAGCATTGTGTCTCTCATCTCTCGTCTACCGTCTTAGATAGCCGCCTGAGAAAACGCTATCCAGAAGACCAGAATACCTACAGTGAGCCAGGAAGACTTAGGCTTATTTAGGATCAACAGCTGCACCTCAACCTTTCTATACGAGTGATGTGTATAAGGGTGTGTGTAATGTAGTCTGAGATGGAAATGTGGTATGCAAGATCACACACAGACGCAGACAAACACACACACACGCACACGCACACATTTACCCTGTTTTTTTTATATTTTTTTTATCTTGACTGTGTCCTGTGGTTGTGAGTCAGTACATTTAATGTGGTTTAATCACATCTACCCGATTCTCATCAGGTCCTCTGAATCTTCTGCCATCAGGCCAACACACACACAAACACATAAACACACAAACAAACACACACACACACACACACACACACACACACACACACACACACACACACACACACACACACACACACACACACACACACACACACACACACACACACACGCCCTACAGCATTCGTGCTAAGGTGTGTTTGGATGTAGCAGATGCTTCAGTAGTGAGTTACTACCCCCAGGCAAGTCTGAGTCAGCTTCCATTGACCGGCTTCACTGTAAACTGTGTGTGTGTGTGTGTGTGTGTGTGTGTGTGTGTGTGTGTGTGTGTGTGTGTGTGTGTGTGTGTGTGTGTGTGTGTGTGTGTGTGTGTGTGTGTGTGTGTGTGTGTGTGTGTGTGTGTGTGTGTGTGTGTGTGTGTGTGTGTGTCAATTTTTGTCCGGTGGACCTGCCATGGCTGTGTAATTGTGCATATTTTACATATACATGTTTTTGAGAGAGACCGTAGTGCTATTTTTATGTGACATTATTCAGAGCACATTTTTGTTACCCTGCCAGGGTCATCAAACATAACAAACACAAGATCCTAGGCATCTTTGACATTAAAAGCCACTTTTACAATATGTATTTATTCTTTATGTAATATAAATATATTCATGTTAGAATATTAGATATTGATATTTTGATAAAATAGTTTGCATCATCTTGGTTGCAGTAATATAAAGATATATATCTTAACTGTCATCTTTTTCAGACTGTTTCAGTAAAATGATACTCAAATAAGACAGAATGATCAGTGAAGTTGTTTTGTGGCGTGTTAAAAATAATGTCCCCACAATAAAGGCTAAATTATTGTCATAAAATTATGTTGAGTTATTTCATTTAAAACATAAATATTTGAGTGTGTCAATATCTGGAGTGCATATTAGAAAATGTTATTATGCTATAAAATTACATACACTGTGAATAAAGATCAATATCACATACCCCCAGGTTCAGGAAAACATTTCTTTCTTCATTACTCCAAGACAGTTGGTATTTACATTTGATGTAAATGTATTAATGAATGTTTTACTGTTTTAGAACAACCAATATAACAGAAAATATATTACTTCTTGTATTTTAGTTTAAATGGGAAGAAAAAAAAGCCCCTAATCAAATGAGACTAAATAAGACTGACTATAGTCCACATATTCAACCTAGCTACTGCAATAAATGTGCATGACAGAACAGATGACATAGAATTACAAAATTATAACTAAAGTCAGTTTAATATTTCATCTTAAAGTTTGTTTCTTTAAACCTCCACTCTCTCCCACCATGAAACAGTAATCTGACCTGAGACAGGTCTGAGCAAAAAGATCGCTAGATTGTTAAAATCTTCCCAGAGTAGATAGAAGAAGAGAAACATGAGAGAAAAGTGGCTTAAAAAAGAATTGGAAATATTGGAATATGAAAGCAGGTCTGCACAGAAAAGTCCACATTCACGTGTCAAAAGCCTTTTGCAGCTCATATGTCCACACCAAAGATGATAAAATGAGTGTTCTCGTGAGGCTTATTTTCTGAAAAGGGAAAAGACTTTAAATGTCAGACTCAGAAAACTTTATTCTCTTTCTTGTTTTGTTTGATCCACCATCCATTCAGAACCAGAGTCGAGCTCTGGACTATGCAACCATGGTTGTCTTCACACAGAATAGAGGTCATGCAAGGGTAAAAACGACTACACAATTAAAAGTCTGATGAGTCTCAAGTTTTCTGGAGAGGTTCAGAGATGTCCCTGGAAGCAGTACCACAGTTATACCCGAGTGGACCATTCTGTATCTGTTCATGTTTTTATGTGTGTTTACACCTGAGAAAATCTAACACCTTTCTGTTTATCTTTGTCTGTTTTTCCTCTTTATCTTCCTCTCTCTTTCTCTCTCTACTTCTCTACCACACTCCTGTTCTCTGTTTGTCTCAGGGGGAAACATTTCAACATATCCAGGACATTGTGGTTTCTCTATTGAGGATCATCAACACTACCGTCATCACGATGGGTCGAGAGCACCCTTTGATCGTAAGTACATCCAACTTCACAGGTGGGCCATATGTGCTGGACTTAATATACTTTAAATGCGTGAGACAAGCATTTCAAAACCCTCTGTCTTGTGTCTTCATTATATTTTGTCTGCTGATACAATGTTCGTTAAAAGCGGATTTGCAAGAAAGCATCTCATCTACTCCTTTCTGCCATCCCGTTTCTGTCTGAAACACAAAGTATGTTGACGACAGCGGACTTTGTTTAAAATACACATCTTTATTGCACATACAAGAGGAAGATCAGGAAGAGAGGGGCATTGTGGGAGCTCACACACTGTTAAGGGACAGCTGATAAAAATGCGGGGACATTTTGGATATAGATTTGGTTAATTAGTAAATGTGGTGTCATCCAGGATTCTAATTGGGGCCAACTTGTCAATTAGAAGCAGCTGAAAGTTGGCCGTTGTGACCGTCGTAATTACGCTCTAAACTGCTGTGAACGAAGCATAGTGCAGAAGTGTCTCTGTGTGCTAAATATTGGTGTGGGTGTGTGTTTGCAAAAGGGATAGACCCAAACAGGATTTTTACAGATTTGAGTCACTACTGAGTTAGTACTGTTTTCCTCTACTAATTTTGTTATTGTTTTATAAAGACCTTGTATATTGATTGAAATTTCATTTTTACATCAGATAATGAACCTTGACCTGTGAAGTACACAGATGTTTTCGTACATTGTAACAAGTCGTGCCGACCTGTAGTAAATGCCTGTGTCTCAATTCATGTACTTGCGTACTTACACTTGCTCTTTGGAGTGCACAAGTGCCTTTACGCCGAGAACTATGGCCAGTATGTGTGAAACAGACGGGTCGAAAACACTTTTTCATTTTTAGATACCTTGTAGAATAAACAAATAAAGCCGGCAGATACGTTTGCAGGTGATGCATTCAAAGGTGATGGTTATTTTCGTAAAATGCAGAACTGCAGTGAGCAAGTTGAGACAACACTATTGTGTCAAAATTCCCTCTCTACACAAGTAAGTGTACTAACCCGTAAGAGTACTAATGAAAGTACGTGAATTGAGACACAACCTATGTTTTCAGTGCAGATTTTTGTTGCTCAATTGTTGCTTAATGCACCCATTATCAGTGGCACTGTGGCCTGAATGCTACAGAAGTTTATAGATATGCTTTATTTAATGTTGACAAGATGACATTTGTTGTTGATAATAACAAAGAGATTGGATTACTTTTTTTTTTCTGTTTAATTTATGAGGTAACTTACTGTGTTCTCATTGTGAAGCTCTTCACATTGTAACAGGTCAACAGAGCATTCTTCTGCATAATTTAAGCAGTAGTAATACGAGGAAAAACTCCACACACCAAGACAGAATTCATGAATGCCATATTAGCTCAGATTTGACCAATATTCTCACATTTATACATGAATTCAAGCCAATCATTGACAGAGAACTGAGAACTGGTCTACCCCCGAGTTTGCACTGGTTTCACAAATGAACTGATGTATGTGTGCTGTTTGCGTGTTTGAGTGTGTTTACTTTAATTTGTAAATTAGTGCCTGTCTCTTTGTGCATGTACAGTATTTATATGCACGCGTGTGTGAAAATCCTTGAAACAAGATTAAGCTTACAGCAAAACACTTCCATTTTGGATGGTAATAAAGGAAAGACTCAATCACTCTGTCAGTCAGCGATGACAGAATTTTTAATTATGTGACACAGGCTGTCAGTCTTTGATCAGCTGCATACAGTGGGTACGGAAAGTATTCAGACCCCTTTAAATTTTTCACTTTGTTTCATTGCAGCCATTTGCTAAAATCAAAAAAGTTCATTTTATTTCTCATTAATGTACACTCAGCACCCCTTCTTGACAGAAAAAAAAACAGAAATGTAGAAATTTGTGCAAATTTATTGAAAAAAACCTGAAATATCACATGGTCATAAGTATTCAGACCCTTTGCTCAGTATTGAGCAGAAGCACCCTTTTGAGCTAGTACAGCCATGAGTCTTCTTGGGAATGATGCAACAAGCTTTTCACACCTGGATTTGGGGATCCTCTGCCATTCTTCCTTGCAGATCCTCGTCCAGTCGTCCGTCAGGTTGGATGGTGAACGTTGGTGGACAGCCATTTTCAGGTCTCTCCAGAGATGCTCAATTGGGTTTAGGTCAGGGCTCTGGCTGGGCCAGTCAAGAATGGTCACAGAGTTGTTCCGAAGCCACTCCTTTGTTATTTTAGCTGTGTTAAGCTTAGGGTCATTGTCTTGTTGGAAGGTGAACCTTCGGCCCAGTCTGAGGTCCAGAGCACTCTGGAAGAGGTTTTCTTCCAGGATATCTCTGTACTTGGCCGCATTCATCTTTCCTTCAATTGCAACCAGTCGTCCTGTCCCTGCAGCTGAAAAACACCCCCATAGCATGATGCTGCCACCACCATGTTTCAGTATTGGGCAGGTGATGAGCAGTGCCTGGTTTTCTCCACACATACCGCTTAGAATTAACGCCAAAAAGTTCAATCTTGGTCTTATCAGACCAGAGAATCTTATTTCTCATAGTCTGGGAGTCCTTCATGTGTTTTTTTTGGCAAACTCTATGCGGGCTTTCATATGTCTTGCACTGAGGAGAGGCTTCTGTCGGGCCACTCTGCCATAAAGCCCCGACTGGTGGAGGGCTGCAGTGATAGTTGACTTTGTGGAACTTTCTTCCATCTCTCTACTGCATCTCTGGAGCTCAGCCACAGTGATCTTTGGGTTCTTCTTTACCTCTCTCACCAAGGCTCTTCTCCCACGATTGCTCAGTTTGGCTGGACGGCCAGGTCTAGGAAGAGTTCTGGTCGTCCCAAACTTCTTCCATTTAAGGATTATGGAGGCCACTGTGCTCTTAGGAACCTTGAGTGCTGCAGAAATTATTTTGTAACCTTGGCCAGATCTGTGCCTTGCCACAATTCTGTCTCTGAGCTCCTTGGACAGTTCCTTCGACCTCATGATTCTCATTTGCTCTGACATGCACTGTGAGCTGTAAGGTCTTATATAGACAGGTGTGTGCCTTTCCTAATCAAGTCCAATCAGTTTAATTAAACACAGCTGGACTCCAATGAAGGAGTAGAACCATCTCAAGGAGGATCAGAAGAAATGGACAGCATGTGAGTTAAATATGAGTGTCACAGCAAAGGGTCTGAATACTTATGACCATGTGATATTTCAGTTTTTCTTTTTTAATAAATTTGCACAAATTTCTACATTTCTGTCTTTTTCTGTCAAGATGGGGTGCTTAGTGTACATTAATGAGAAATAAAATGAACTTTTTTGATTTTAGCAAATGGCTGCAATGAAACAAAGAGTGAAAAATTGAAAGGGGTCTGAATACTTTCCGTACCCACTGCATAACATTGTCTCTTAATGTAGTCGTAATACAATCTCAATTTCGCTCTCCTACATCCTGATAATCCAGTGAGAGATCCCTGTGTTTCCGAAGAGCTCATCAGCTTTTTTTTGCCAGTGAATTTCTTCTGGTGCTTCAGTTGTTGCTACATTCAAATTTTGGCTGTGAAGCCATCCGAAGACAGTATCCCAATAACTTGTTATTCCTTGGGTTTTCAAAATGATCAAGATTCCCCTGGCTTTTGCTGTAACTCCGCCAAAACTGTTGTGAAGGTTCACAACCAGCTCAGACATGTGTCCATCTGTCTCGACAACCACAAACAGTACACCTGTCTGATATCCAAGGTATCAATGCTTCGTCTGTCTGTCACAGATTTTTCATGGAAAAAGTCCTCACTTTCAGTCAAAAGTTACTCTCCAATTAGCCTCTAAAGACTACCGCTCCCCCAGAGATAGAGAAGGAGGATCTCTCTCAGTCTCCCTCCCAGATAGATCAGAGAAGAAAGGTCAACAGTTCCTTTGGTCTTCTTTTCTTTCTTTAGTGCATTTCTTCTTTTTCAAACGGTCAGCGGTTTGGAAAATGTGCCATTTACAGGAATGCTGCCGGAAAATGTCCCTTTCTTAATTAAAAAACTTAAAGCACACTGGACACCCACATGAGGGAGATACTTTACTCTAGAACATTTTTGGTCCCCTAAATCATAATCCACACCACTATGCACCTGCCTTCCAGAAAGGCTGTTGTGACTTTTGTAAAGCTTAGAGCCACCAGAAACACTTCTTGCGCAGCTTCTTGACACGTGCCTTGGTGCTGGGGCGACTGGAGGAAGATGGGGCTGGCGTGGGTTTGGTCAGAGTTGAAGCAGGCACATCATATTCCCCCTCAAGGGCCTCCACAACCCCCTGGAAGCGTCCCTCCTGCTGTCGGAAATCATGCTCCACACTGGAGCAGATGAGGGGGAGTCGGGGACAAAGATGAGGGGAGAAACAGCGGGAGAGTGATTTAGAGGTTGGAGAAGTGTAAAATCAAGTAAAATTGATTGATGTAGCTCAGTTCTCAGGAAAAAAGACTCAACGTGGAAGTAGAAAGAGAGGAGGCGAGCAGAGAAGTGTGAGGACAAGTGAACATCTGCTGAGCATAAAGAGAGATGAAGACAGGGATTGAAACAAAGATGAGAGGAGGTGTCTTAATCACATTAAAATGTGGCCACAAAATGCTGACAACACCTTAAAAGACAGGTTTCACCTTCACACAATGCAGTTTTATATTCTTAAAATCGTGTTCCTAATTTAGATGTATACCCTCTTACCGCACGCACATACACACACACAGACGCAGGCCCCAACTCAGCACTCCTTTCACGTCCATGGTATTCTTTTGCACTTCATGCACCAGCACATCACAGGCTGCTGAGATGAGGAGTGGGAGGAGAATGAAAACGAGAGCAGGGAAGGAGAGGAGCATTTGCACAATGGAGGAGCTAAAGGAAGGAGCAAGTGAGGAACTTTTTTGCTCCTCTGATGTGTTCAAAGGAGACCCTCTTGGCTTTCTTTTTGTATGCTCTTATTCCCCCTCCCCTCTCTCATCGCTCCTTTTCTCACCATCTCTCTGAAGTGTCCAACGCTGCAGGTCATAGTGTGGTAGACTTTGAGTTACTCTCTTCTCAAGGTAGCTGTGTGTGTGCGCGTGCGTGTGCGGTTGAGGTGGATCGCTGGGGTGAAGCTGTGTAGGGCCTGGCATCTGGGGTTAATGAGGCACACGGTGAGCCGAGGAGAGTAGAGACAACTTAACTTACCATCCTTCCCTCTTCCTATATCCCAAAATCCCAGCACGCAAACACACACTCACGAACACGTCCTATACAAAAAAAAAAAAAGTGGTGGTCCCCTGCCACCCTATATGTACATCATTCACAACTGGCCCACATCTGATTGAGGGGGGGAAAGGGAACGTACAGGGACTTATGGAGGGAGAAAGGAAAGACGATGGCTCCTTTGGGAGATGGAAGGATGGATACATGAAAGAAAGACACTTTAACAGAAGAAGGTCAGAGAGGTCACTGCAAAATAAAAGCGGGAAACAAAAAAGACAGGGAGGTAAAGGAGGACAGGATAAGGGCCACCAGAGGGCAGGACAGAAAGGTCTTGTGATGGAGGGAGTGAGGGAACGAGTGCACAGAGGAGGAAGTGGTGGGAACAGAGGAAGGGAGATGGCTCCATGAATAAATTATAAAGGAGATGTATGCACACTACACACACATTGTTCACAAACAAACCCACACAGCATACATCTCAGAAAAGATAAAGTGCTGCACCTACATTCACACAATTTATTTTTTCTTAGTCAGGTCTCTCTTTACCTGCACACTTTGGTTTTAACCTCCCCTTCTCTCAGTCCTCTGTAGCTACCTCTCTTGACCCATATATACCCCTCTCTGTCTCTCTCTCTCCCTCCCTTTCTCTTGATCCCTCCCCCTCTCTCTCTCTGTCTCTCTCTTTCCTTCCCTCTCTCTTTCTCTCCCTCCCTCTCTCTCTCTCTCTCTCTCTCTCTCTCTCTCTCTCTCTCTCTCTCTCTCTCTCTCTCACTATTGTTCTTGGGATTTCGGCAGCACAATGGGAAAAGCTGTTCTTAATTCATTCTGCAATCTGGCATCTTTGTAAGTGCATTTGAGACTGTGAGGTCTTTTTGCTTTTATCCTTGCAGAAAACGGTTACATTTTTAAACCCTTGTTTTTTGGTTAAAGTGATGGTTACTATAGAGTGCCCAAGGTTATGATTTAGGTTTTGCATGTATGGGTGTGTTGAATATGAATTTATATCCATTTGGTGTGAGAGAATACTGTTGGGTGCTAGGTGTGTGTACGTGCCTGCATATGTTTTAGAGTGTGTGTTTGAGCTGTTTAACCATTCGGGGAAAAACAGAGGGGCTGTCAAAAGCTCCTCTCCCCCTTGTCTCTCATCATAAAGATTAATTAGAACTGACAATGGCAAAACATCTTCAGGCAGCCAGCCCACGTCAAAACCTCTTTTTTCGACCACAAATCATTAGGATGGATGCTTCAGTCCCACGCGTAATTCATCCTCTGCTTGTGTCTCTTTTCCCTATCTCCCCTCCTCTTTACCCACAATCCTCTGGAGGTTTTGATAAGGCTCTCACTGTCCAATCAAACAAATTGAGCACTCTTACCGTAACTTTTGTCTATGTTTGCCACAACGAAACTGCTGAAAATGCGTTTTCTCCGTGTTTGTGAGAAATTTATACTGACATGTGAGAAGAGAAATGATTAGGAGGCAGATTAAGCATTTCTGTTCATTAACATCTTTCTCATGGTGTGAAATATATTCATTTCTTTGTTTGTCAGTATGTATGAGTGTGAGCATGCAAGTATGCATAGGGAATGTGTGCACAGATGTACTTAATAAAAGCTGATTTCCCTCTTTGCTGGACTAATTAGCATCACATGCTAATTATACATTATTCATATATACCCATATTGTGTGTGTATATATAATTGTATTTGCATGTGGGTAAGAAACACAACAGGAAAGTGGAGCAGGGAAGCAAATGTGTGAAAGTAAGAAAAGGTAAAAGAGGGACTACAATGATATGAGAAGTGACAACATACTCTTGCGATCTTGGTGGCCCCAGGCCCTTTGAAATATTCCCCAAAATATGTGAAACTCTTCAATTTCAAGGGCTTTTGTTTTAATTACCGATGTTAGATGTTTTTTGTTTTTTTAAGTTACCATGCAATGACATGTTTCTTTGCATAGCATGTTCAATCTACTGAGTAGATGTATTTTTAAAGCAAGAAAGTTATTGAGCTTTATATCCTATAAACAATCATTTCCTCTGGTCTAATTTCTTAGATGGCTATTCTGTAGGTTCAGCGCATTCAGTTGTTTTTCAAAAGCTTTTTTTTCTTCTAGTATTTTTTTTAATCAGTTCCATCAAATTCATCAATATTTTCAGTCTGTGTGGAAATGCTTCTGGAAGTGCAGACTAAAACTATGAAAGTGAACTGTTGTTGAAGTCTTGTCACTAACAATAACTTACATTATAGATGAATCTGCCAATTGTAAAGTGTCTGTCACTGTTTTGTAAAGCTGAAGTTGAATGTCTTGTTTTGTTCAACAAACTGTCCAATGCCTAACAATACTCCACAGCAAATCGTCACCTTTCAGAATGAGTTTTTTGTTTCACGTTTGCCACCAAAAATCCCATAAGCGGCTGTCAGATTTGTTGTTAATTAATTCAATTTGACACTGAGTCAGAGATTAATCAGCTAACTGTTCCAGCTTTAACGCTGTAGTCCACTGAATCACACTGTGTCTGAACGACTGTGTGCATTCACATCACTGTGAAATGAGGTAAAATCTGTATGTGTTCAACATATGTGTAAATCTATATGGATATACAGGTGAATAAGCATGTTAACATGTGGCAGACATTCCCCGTTGGTGCTCATTACTAGGATTTGGATCCTCCTTTGTTAATTAAGATCAAGGGGAGTAAATAATGGGGAGAGGGGAAGTTGGATGCAAAGGACAGATGAAGCAACAGAGGATAGAGAAAAAAGAAACAGACCAGATACAGAGGTGGGGCTGCTTTGAGAGTTAAAGAGAATTGGAGAGGTAAAGGCCCTGCAGAATGTGTTTTTAATCCTCTGAGGCCTGCAACAGAGATTTGTATTTGTCTGTAAACAAATAAACTAGCTTCAAGCCAAGCTTTGGTCTGGAAACAGTTCTCGTCTTTAAGCATTAGCCATGAAGCTACATGTGAAAACCTACATTTCCAGCTTATGCATGCAGTGCAGAGAGAGAGAAAAGTGTTGGCCGTTGTGTGTGAGTGGGGCACAGACGATTACTCCTTTGGCAATTGACAGACAGAGTGAGGCACACAGAGGAAACCAGTTTGATTGGAAGTCAGAGATGAAAGAGAATGTGCAGACATGGAATGGAAAGATGGAATTATTTACATAATGAAAACATGTGAATAAAAAAAGGATTGGGTGCAGGTGATGGGAGGATTAAACTCCAGTATGTGATATGGGATTGTGAGGGGGAAGTTCTGTATGGTGCAGACGATCTCAGAATGCAATTACTTATTTAGGTCACTCACACAAGGGACAACTGGAACAGGAAAGGCGCATTACTTAGGTGCTGAATTAATTTACTTGTTTGCACGGAGCATTCTTTTATGTGTGAATGACTTTCCTAGATAGAGCATCCACTTCTAATCTTTGGAATCCAGCATGTATTCATTTCAGGGATATACAGTATTGTATGAGTAGGGCAATTATTACAGGGGGAGAAAAGGGCAGAGACCGCAGGGTATCAGGAAGAAAGATAAACACAAAAAACAAACATGATATGCTGAATAAGTGATACAACCTGGAAAAAAGATTGGGAAAGGGAACCTTTTCAGGATTACAAGAGGCATACAGTTATCTAGGAAAAGTTCAGGGCTGTTTATTACACTCTAGAAAAGAATCAGTTGTCATTTGCTGGGTTATGTAATACAGTAAGCTCATTATCTTAATCAGGTTACCTGTATATGATGCAAGCTGTCTTTTGGCAGGTGGGGCAGTTGTTTATGTCCTGACCAGTTCTGTAGGAGCTGCGACTGCAGAAATAACAGATGGAAAACATTCTTCACACACTCGCAAAAGGAGTAACTGCATGTCTAATGTTACTAATACATGTAATTAAATTATATTTACGCATACATTGTTATAGGATGCTTAAAGAGAAACCACTCTGAAATTTGTATCCTCCGTTCATTCATTATCTATACCTGCTTCATCCTGAACAGGGTCACGGGGGGGCTGGGGCCTGTCCCAGCTGACTTTGGGCAAAGGGTACACCCTGAACACATCATCCGTCCATCACAGGGCCAACACATAAAGACAGACAACCGCGCTTACATTCACACCCATGGGCAATTTAGAATCCCCAATTAACCTACCATGCATGTCTTTGGACAGTTTGGGAGGAAGCCAAAGTCACCGGAGAAAACCCACGCAGACACAGAGAACATGCAACACCAAAACAAACCCAAAACCTTCTTGCCTAATGTATTTGGTTTTGCTCCATAACAAAGTCTGTTTAGATTCAGTGTTATGCATTGATGCAGAGTAATAGGGAAATAAAATTTTGCACTAACAACAGGCCGAGCCTATTCATATTCTTGCATAGCTGAATCATTCTCCAGCATAATGGAGAATGGTCTGGCTGCACCCATATATTATTCTGTCATTAGGGAAAAAGGTTCTGGCCTGTTTGAACCAATTAAATTCATCAGAGGTGCTAAACACAAGATGCAGCGACAGTGACCTTGCAAAATAGTGTCGGGTGGACTTGTTTTGGTGGAAAGTCTGTACAAGGAGAGGTGAGCCTTGGCCTAAACCCCCTTAAAAGACCAAAAAGAACCAAGCAGACTTGCCTTATTGCATGATCCAATCTTAATTAAAACTTCCCATTTTCAGGTTGTTAGTGTGGAGGTTGTTGTTGTTGTTGTTGTTTGCTGTAGCAATGGGGATTTTGAAAACAGTAACACAGATATTGGAAAGAAAGGAGAATATTGATTGAAATCAGCCAGTGGCAGGTTCATACTAACAGTCTCCATCCGGTAAGTCAGTCAAGCCTTTCTTGACTGGAAAGAGTCTGGCTCCCTTGACTGCTGGTGTCACAATTGTAACTGCTCTCTCCACAGACACATAATGGTGTTGTCTGGGGGGGGTGTCAAAAGGCACAAAATCAATTGTGATGTTTAGTGCATTCAAAGTACCTCAATAGTGGGTGAAAACCCGCCTATTTTTTAGATTCCAGGTGATTGCAGTGTCTGTCAAGGTAAATCCAGTTTACACGACACCAATTACACGACACAAATATTATTAGCAGCCGGTTCACTAAAAGTGATCTCATTGTCATTCAATCTGAAAACTGTTATGTTGAAAATTGGTGGGCAATAAAACTAAATAAATATGATTACAAATGCCAGCTGGATTGTCAAGGCTGAACACGAGCACAGAGCAAAAGACAGCACTGAAATGTGAAGTTAAAAAACAAATCTGTCAAGCTCATGCTGACTGCCACGTAATTAAAACACTTTATTTTGCCAAGATATTTTGGCTGGACTTTGATTGAACTGTTTTGATGAAAGAGTAACTGATTTATGTTGATAAAAACAGACATTTTAATTACACTGAGAGCGAACGTGTGACTGCATCAGTTTTTTGTCCCCACTTGTCTTTATCAAAGACAACAACAGCTAAAAAAGACAAGTATTTGCTTCAGGAGAGAAAGGAAAACAAGGAGCTCAGCGCAGCGACAACCTTTTAGCTCAGCCGACACTTTTATCACAGCGGCCCACTTAGAGTACTTTCGTTTCTGGCACAGTATCAGATACATGCAGTCCCTTTTACTTGCCGGTCCTCGTACTGCTCTCTTGTTTTATGGCTTTTTCCGCTCTATCTTTCAATTGCTCTCATTTTCTGTCTCACCATCTTGCTAGTGTCTGCCTCCCAGTCGGCCTGTTTTTCCTCACGCACTCAAAGCATCCTCACAACAAGCGTTTACACACCCATTATACAGTCCCATAGAAAGGGCAAGACAACTTGTACACTGACTTTAGGAGTCTTATTGTGCAGCTTAAACATTAATTGCAAAGTAATCTGATAGGGATTATGCTGAAGCTGGAGGCATCTGTTAACCCTGCACATAAAGAAGGAGGGATGAGAGGGAGCATAACATGTCATGGAGGTGAAAAAAGAAGAGATGGGAAGAAGTATGGTATGAACTCAGGGAGAAGAAGTACTGACTGTAAAGGTGAAATGGTGAAAAGAAGAAGGATGGGAGTGATAGGAGGAGGAAACAAAACAGAGTGACAGCAAAGCCATGACTGCGGGGAAGAGTAATGGACAGGTTGTCAGGGCAGAGAGGAGGGGAAGACGAAAGGGCAAAGGAGCGATTCACAGTTGTTATAGTTGTGGGAATGATTCATATGTGCAGGAAGGTGCAGGAAGAAAGAGAAGCAAGAAAAAGTATTAATTAAAAATGGAGTGAAGAAAGGTGCGAGGGCGGCGGTGCAGACAGGGATGAATAGCTTGAAGCGGGTTAAAGAGCAGCGGGGAAAGGAGGAGGTGTGGAAACCATCTAGGATGTCTAAAGAGGAAAGAAGCAAAGGATATGTGACAGGAGAGGAGGATAAACTAATTAGCAGGACAAAGATTAACTGATTGTTTTGATTAGTTTGCTTTGCTGGGCAGCGCTGTGTCTCGCTGGGATTACATACATATACTGTCAGATAAAAGGACAAAGGAGACCTAGGAGCTCTAACATTGACTGCAGGCTGGCAGGTATCACATATCCCCACAGGATTGGATCACACACACGCACGCGCACACACGCACGCACGCACACACACACACACACACACACACACACACACACACACACACACACACACACACACACACACACACACACACACACACACACACACACACACACTGTTCAGCAGTTCTATACCAAGCTGACATTTAGCAATGTATTACATGGACTTGAAAGCCTGTCAGTATATATTGTTATAAAAACTCAAATATACTCTCCTCTCAATCTTGTGCTCTTGATATTCTCTCTTCTCCTTCTCCTTGTTCTCTTTATCACTCCCCTTCACTCTTCCTTAAGCATTTGCTCTTGCAGTAAATACCTCTACCTCTCATTTAGCTTTTTTTTCTCTCTTCCTTATCTCTGTTTTAATGCTTATTTTTATCGCTTCCTTCGCTCACTCCGTCTTAGTATCTAAACTCCTTAATTTCCACACTTAAACCTCCATTTCTTCTTATCCTTCTCTTCTTAGCTTCCTCCATCCCCCTATCTCCCTAAGTCCCTTTTCTCACCCTTCGCTGAAGGCCTTGCTCTTCTCCAGGTCTTGAATCACGTTGAGAAGCACTTTGATCTTCTCCTGGTTGGACAGCAGGTTCTCCTCCACGCTCTGTAGCTGCCTCTCCAGCCCACGTGGCACATTGACTGTGTGCCCGTCCAACAGTCCTCCTGGAGCCCCGTTGCATTGTGCTTTCATGTGTGTCTTACAAGGCAGAGTGTGGTCGTCAAAAGATTTGCTCTTCTGTTTCGCGTAGTCCTTGAGTTTGATCCGTTCTGAGGATTGTTTGGATGTATTCGTGGTCTCCTGGTTTTTGGTCAGCGCTACAGCTGTGGCTGGTTTCTGATGAGTGGGTTTTGGGGAATTTTTTGGTGGAAGAGGTGGGGTGCTCTTCGAGTTTGAGTCAGTGTGAAAGGGAGGCTTAGAAGTTTTTTGGACTGATGTGTGTTGCTCTGCATGCTCGTCAACGTGCTGGACTTGAGCCAGATCCTGACTGTGTTTCTCAGTTGAATGTGGTTCTGTCGCCACTACAGTTGTTGTGTGTGCTTGCTGTGTATGTGTGTTAGCTATGGTGCTATCTGGGTTGTTGTGCATTTGTGTGTCTGTTGTTTGCGTGGCTGAGTCCTTGTATTGAGTAAAGTCCGCAGAGTGTGGCCTTGTCCGCTGCGTTGAGTCTTTTGTTCTGTTCTGAGTGTGTGTTGTGTGGTTAGAGTGTGAGCTGTGTGTTTTTGGTATCGTGTGTGACAACTGTGGTATTTGAGTAGTCTTTACTGATGCGTGCTGCTGCGTGTCTGTGTTTTTGGTGTTACATTGAGAGTTCAGAGCAGCACAGTCTTTCTTTGACTGGACCATAGATGGTTTCCGTGGCGGATTAGGTAATGTCTGGCTGGCTGTTATTTGATTGACCGCCCTCCTGCGACATGCACCTGTGCACGGTGCCATCTGCGATCGTCTCCTTCCACATGTCCCACAAAGGTGAGGCGGTGAGGTCGTCGTTACTCGGCACGGCCGAGGTGGGGTGGCGTGCACAGTCGTGCACACACACCCTGTCTTTAATACCGATCGATGGCTCTCCCCTCGAAGAGACTGCACCCTCCTCCTCTCCTGTGTCGGCTCCTTACCTTCTGCGGCCTCACTGCAAACCCCCCCCACCACATCAGAGGTCACCACACTGCCGTTTGTGTACCGAGCTGTCCTTTTACCTCTTGAATCCTTGGGGTTTGTCCGCATAGTTTTGATCTGGCAGTAAACTCCACTGCCTGACCCCTGTGATCCCATGTCGTTCTGTGTCAGGCTGTTGATCTCGTTCTGAGATGTCTCCTTGGACACCGGCAGACTTTTGCTGTCACTTCTGATCACTCCCCCAGTCTCTGCTGTCAATGTTTTGTCTGTTGCCATGGCGAGTGGCCGATGTGTGCTGGTTGGTTGGCTGCTGTGTCGTTTGATGGAGGGGAGAGTCCGCAGTCTGGGAGATGTTTGCACTCCGACACTGCACAGTGGACCCCATCGCCCCCCCGCCAGGGGAACTCCCAGTGCAGGCACCGGATTGGTTGGGTCAGCCACCCTCCTGCCCATATTCCTCTCCAGGTTGGCTCAGCCCCCTGAGGAGCTGAAAGGGATTGAGGCAAGCAGTGGCATCAGCCCACGTCAGCAAGATTATATCCAACAGAAAGCTGTGATGTTTCCAGCTTTTGTTCACCCAAATGAATTAGAGTGATTTGGAGGAAAAGAAGGAGTTTATGTGTGGAAGCTGGACACAGCTGGAGAAACTCTCAACTTTCTTCCATTAACGGCCTCTTTGCTAGTTTAGCTACTTGTGGTTTGGCATCGCCGTCAAAGCTTTTCTCAGTTTCTGACCAATGGCCCGCAGACGATGAGTTGGATGGCGTCTCTGGACATTGCTGGATTGTTCTGTAGCGAGAGAGAGAGAAAATAGTGAGAGGCAGTGAATGAGAGAAACAACAGAGGAGGGCAGAGAGACTGGCAATAAATGGTCAGACTGGAAAGAAGACACAGACATTAGGCACGTAAAGCACCGTGTCAAAGCTTCGACCTCGACTGATTTCACACACTGACCAGATCGATAGAAGTCTATCGGCTTCTTATTACATCAGCAGGTGGGTGGGAGTTACAATGGCAAAACTTTAAATCTCATCAAGGTGAAGTAACAAAAAGGCTGGAGACATCTTAAGGGTAATGGTCCATGTCTCTATGAAGTTAAGAGCTACACACACATATAGCAGCTATGCTGATAGATCTTATAAATGTAAGGCTACAGATGTTGTTGCAGTCTTTTGTTATGCGATGACACATTAAAAATGATGTTGTGATTGTCTTGCACAGCAGTATGTGAGCTGATGATGCATCATGTGTTGACGTTTGTCATGGAAACAGTTTGGAAATCTGTCTAATGATTTAGCAGCATGAGAAGCTTGCCAACATTGTTCCTGTCCATCTTCCTGCGTTTTTCAGTTTTTCAAACAGACGTGTTTCCTTAAAGTCAGTGTTAATAGACGTTCTGCTTTTTGTTTTATTGTTTCTGAGGCAGCAAATTAAATTTTAATGCAGGACTCGATCGTGGTAAAACCTTATCTGCTTTTTGTTTCATTATACTTAGTCAACATTTTTGGACAGTTTGGGAGGGGAACAAAGTCCTCTGTTTGATCTTAATCACTTCAACTCACTCAGAATTGACTCAGAGTACTTTAGTGTTATGACACTCTGATTAGCTGATAAAATTGGGGCAATATATTATTGTATTTTCTTTTTTCCCCCCATCAGGAAATTGGGCCACTGCAGCAGCAAATATTGGCATGGTACATCAAAGAGAAAAAGACATACAATAGAGAATAATTTGGGTTTATTTAAATGTACATATTCAGTTAGAACTGTATGTAAGAGCATGGAAAAGTGGCTGGAGCCACATTTGTGAGGTTAACAATTATCTTTCATTTATGCAAATTATTTCACGTAATCAGGTGATTGTCTGTCCGGTGTATTTGTTGTTTGACTCTGCACATAATTCAAGTGTCAATGCATTTTAGACATGTTTCTTTATACCTCAATGCTACACATGAAGCCATGAAGTAATGCTGCTTGTCAAGCCAATATAATTTGTCGATGAATTTAGGCTCATTCAATTTATCTGTTTGTAGACTAAAATCTTCTTTATGCCTTCATCAATATTTTCTTTTCTTTTTGTTGCTGCAATCTTCACTGTGTTGTTGCTACATTGCAGCCAATGTGTGATGTTAAACCAGCTGGCGCACACACACACACACACACACACACACACACACACACACACACACACACACACACACACACACACACACACACACACACACACACACACACACACACACACACACACACACACACACACACACACACACACACACACACACACACACAGAAAGAGAAGAGCTTATTTTATGCCAGATGGCACAACAACACAGCACAGATGCTTTCTGTATGCGGTCAAGAGTGGGACAGTGCAATATTTTTCAAAATAAATAAAATATGGCTTTGTTCACCTATCAGTTTAAGAACTCATGGGATTACAGGAAAAACATTTTTATCCTTTCAAAATTAACAGAATGCATCATCATATTTCAGATGAAAGTTTTAGAAGTCAGCCTGTCAGCTTGTCTGCAGTAGTTAAAAATATGTTCTCACCTCTGTACAGGTAACTCTCTCTGACTGTGATGAGTCTGACTGCTGCTCTAATAGTTCATATGTATTCAGAATCCAAGTCATGCACACATTCACTCATACAAACGGTCCATCAGTGACCTATACTGACTCATTTTGAAGCCTGGTTGTCCCATACTGTTTTGATAGCATGAGCAGAATGAAAAATTTAGATTTTATTCCCATTATTTTATTTTCCCTGACAGCAAGTGCAATTAATATTGTCAGACTCTTTGGAAGTTCAGTTTTCATTTAAAACCATTAAATATTAAAGCTGAATGAATACACTTTATTATGCTGGTGGGCCTGCCCAGGAGCTGCGGTACAGAATTGGGAATGCTTTAAATTTAGACTGTGTTCAGTCTGCATCCTACATCTGCAACTTTCTGCATATAGTTGAGGGAACAACAAATGACAGTACTGTGCACTTAGTGCTCAATAGCTCGGCTCGAGAGCTTCACTGAGTTTTACATAAGGCACTATAGATCAAAGGATTTCAGTGATATATTGCTTCTGTTTATGTAAATATCATACAGACTCTATGGCTCAGTGACTGCTACGTTTCTTGGGAGCTAGCAAGAGGTCACACACATAATTGACATCCCAGACTGTTTATGATTTTTATCACTGTTTACGGTGATAATCATCGGCCTATAGTGGACCACAGAGGTCTTGAACGCTGAGTTCACATATCCCACAGAATTATATGGTTTCTTTTCTATTTACACAAGTACTGAGATGTGCTGGCTGCAAAAACAAATTGCAAATGATGATATTTTTCTTGGGAGGAACAGACGAAGAGGGAAAGCAAGAACGAGAGAGCAAACCGGTGTTTGTGTGTGCAAATGAGAGACGAAAGACTGCAGCTGGGCGTGCATATGAGCCACTGTGTGTGTTTGATTGTGTCGATGAGTTGTCAAGCAGGTTACCGTGGGAATAACCCTATGTCAATTGAAGGTAATTTCACTGCAACCCATTTCCAAGCATTTGTGTTTTCATCAGCAACCGCAACACCAGAAAGCAGAGCATCTGCTGCAATAGAAGTTTTTCCCTTCTTTCTTTCTTTCTTTCTTTCTTTCTTTCTTTCTTTCTTTCTTTCTTTCTTTCTTTCTTTCTTTCTTTCTTTCTTTCTTTCTCTCCACCTACAGTGTGTCTGTGTGTCTATTTCAAGTCTCACTCTTCACCCCTGACCTGCACAACGCCACGCAGAAAGGGATACCATATACTCAGAAATCAAATTTCACCCCCCCCCTCTCTCTCTCTCTGTCTTTCTCTCTCTTTCCCTCTCTTTTAAATCTTATTGGGTAACGCCATCCTCTTTCATCGTTACCTGTGTGTTTGTTGTCGCACTTTTCTACTCACCACCCCCTATTCCATCTATGTCATGCTGTCTTTGATTTGCCATGTGTTTCTCTCTCCCCTTCTTCCGTCTCTATATTTAATCGTAGTCTCTCGCCCACATTGCCCCTCTGGCTGTGCAAAATGAATGGGGAGGAGAAGGGGAGGAAACTCCGTCAGCTGGGGGAAGAAGGGGAGGCAACTAAAGAGGAGAACAGGGGAGACAGCAGCACAGGGAGGTGCTGAAAGGCAGCGGAAGGATAAGTGGGAGAGAACAGATGAAGGAGAAGAACCACGGACGAGATGAAAGTAATGCAAGAGCATATGGGTACGTGTGCGTCAGAGGAAGAAATGTAAAGACCCACTTTCCTCCAGTAAGATTAAATCTCCAAAAGTGTCTGATAGAGTTTATTAAAGAATAAAGGGAGAGGACCAGAGGAGTGAGACGTGTGAAGAGACAGACATTAAAATAGAGCAGGAAAAAGATCTGGGAAGCCACACACATTGCTTGCCAGTAATCAATACGCACTGCAAGTGTGTTTGAGCATCTGTCATATTGCACACAAACACACACACGCACAGCCTTTAAACACCACAGGGAGTTTCCTGACAGGGTGCAGCTTTTTATGAAATCTGTTTATACATGCAATGAGTTCAATTTACCAGTTGGTGAGTTCGGGCTGTTAAAGAATTGTCTACAACACAGGGAGTCTCAGCAAGGCCTTGTGTGTCCGCACGTGTCTGCGCGTGTCTGTGCGTGCGCGTGCGTGTGCGCATCCACGCCTTTGCAGTGGTAACAGAGCACTGAATGCTCCAGCGAATCAAGTCCTCTGTCGTTTCAAGGTGAGCCTCATTTTTCAACTGACGATTGACAGGCCCTATGTGTGTGTGTGTGTACGCGTGTTTTAGGGAGACCGAGACTTGCTTTACTGCTCTGTAATCACACTGCTTCTCCCAGTTACTATCTCTCACCCACTCTCTGCCGAACAGAACAAACACAGCACTTTATTGGCCCTTTGAGACAGGGCAGACACTTCATTTTGGTTGTGCAGTCATTTTTTTCCCCCCGCTCTGTTGTCTGGGTTCAAATCAACAAAAGAAAAACTTGTATTTTGCTGTTTAAGTTTTATATATCAGTGAACTATTTCTGTGATTTCACAAGTTTTTGAAACTTTATTCCATCAGGGACATTTAAGCCAAATGATTTTGCAATATTTCTTACAGCTGTCAAAATTGTCCAGAAAAGACTTTGGTCTGCAGGTTTTTATCCCTGTATCAATAAGCAGTGTTTGAAAAAGTGTAACTTTGGACAACAAAACCCTCAATTTAAATCTCCATAAATATAGATCTTAGCACATAGTCAGACATAATTTCAAGACACCATGCACAGGCATTTGTCAGGCAATAATTGTAGGAAGAATTTTTAGTGTGTCTGTCTCTGTCACAAGTTAGAAAGTAAGAGTGCGTTCTGTAAGATTAACAAAACCTCTGACTTATTTTTTGAGGTGATTGAAAGAGACTTCTGGTCCGATTAGCAGCTGTCAGATAATGGGGACTGATCAGCCTGTTATAGAGAATTACTAAATCTCTATTCATCCCCTTACAAAATAAAAAGCAACTTTTACCTCCAATGTAAAATTACAATATACATATTAGTACTTTGCAAACAATACCCCAAGTTTGTTTTAGTTATCAGTTAACCTAACAAAATCCAATAAACAGAGAAGACCTATCTCAAATTAGTATTTGGTGCAAGCCGTCTTCGCCTCTAAAACAGCACCAGTTCGCCTTGATTCACATTTTTCATGGTACGTGGCAAGTTGTTCAAAGCATCTTGGAGAATTTGCCACATTTTTCTGTGGATATAGTCTGTGTCCGTGTCTTCTGTCTCTTCATGTACTGTCAGACAGTCAGACTGAGGCTCTGTGATGGCCATCTGTTGCATGGACTCCTTGTTGCTGATAGTTCTTTATGACTCTAGGATCACTGCATGTGTGTGTGTGTGTGTGTATCATAAGAACACACTGAGAAAACTGTTGAGCTTTATGACAGCGTTAGTCAGAAACGGTTTCATATTATATCACTGCACCATGCATTATTTTCTTTATTTCTGCCTGTATATTATATGAATATTGTATGTCTGCAGATTTAAAAATGTGCACGCTGTGAACCCTTCGCAGATATACAGCATGTTTGCACTGCATACTTTATATCTCTTTGCTTTTGTTTCCATAATTGCTCACTGGCTTTAATCTTTTCCTGTCATGGCACAATATTTACCCCCGCTCCTCATACAAAAGGACAAATCCAGTAAAGATCATCAAAATACCCGACTCAGCTGTGTACGCAGCCTGTTTTGTTGTGCATTTTAATTGAGTGCAACTCTACTTTTCAGGGACAGTGCACTTTAATCAGCATTTCAGCTGCAGAGCCAGACGCCACATAGGCTAATGTTTATATCACAAAAGCCAAACTTCTCAGTCAGCCCAGAAGCAGTAATTCAGTTAAGGTTCTCACTGAGGAATAGTTTGGGGAAGACTGTGTGTGAAACACTGATAGTAAGTGACTCAAGTGTCTCTTCAAGGCACTTAGTGTAAACTCTGGAAACTGTTACTGTCCAAGAAACATGAGCTAACTTTATAAAGAACAGAAAAATGTACGCTATGACACCTTGTGTCCTGCATTGTGTGTGTGTGTGTGTGTGTGTGTGTGTGTGTGTATTGGCTTTGTCATAAGTGTATTTGTGTTTGTGCATGTTTGGAATAAGTGATGTATAAATCAGACAAAAGCAGAAAATATATTAATCAGAGACCTGTGAGATAGACTATCCTTCACTTTTCTCTAAGGAACCCTCAGCTAATGCTAACAGGGGGCGGAGGGAGAGAGGGAAAATTCAGAATAAGAATTAACTTCCACGTTCATTTACACTTCCATACATGTGAATTAATTAAGTGTGGACTTGTTTAAACCTGTCAAAAGCCATCAAAAGGCATGATTGAATAAATTGCAAAAAGCAGAAACCAAATGATGGCAATGGATTTTATTAAAGGTTTCTAGCCATTTTAGTCCTTTCTACTTGTTTATGAGATGATAAATGGGACATAATTCAAAGCAATGTCCTATTCCAGTCAGGCTGCCCTCAGAGACCGAAGAAAAAAACCCCCACTGTTTTATGTTATGGGGAAAGCTTATTTACAGCCTGTTAGGTACCTGTGGCAAGGAAAAGGGTGAAATATAGACGAAGATCATATTATTGACAAATCCATCTGCCGGCTTAATTCATTTGTTTTGTTGGTGGTTATAGGAGTGTTTGCTGGTTGAGCAGCAGAGCAGAGAAACAAACATAAAACTGAATATTTATGAGATAGTTGCCACCAAATATTTGATAATAAGAGATAATCATGATAAAGTGGAAAACTAGACCCAGTTAGCTAACAGGGGAAAACAAAGTGTCTGACTTAGGGGAGGCGCTTTAGATGCAGGACCATACAAACATTCTATCAGTGTGGCTAATAGGGTGTGATATCATCTGGGTTTTGCATTTTTGCTCTTACTGTGTAGTCTTTTCCCTTCTCCCTCGGTTGCCCTTTTCTTCCTGTTAGCCCTCCTTTTCAACTGTCCTCATCCTGATTACCCCCTCTTCTCTTTACCCTCTTCTATCATCTCATCTTTCTCTTCTCTGCCATATCATTCATCCTGTCTGCACGTTCCATCCAATCTCTCCATCATTAACCCCCAATCTCTTTCTCCTCCTCTCATCTCTCCATCCTGTTGCCCCTGCTGCCCTCTCCATCTCTCCCTCATCCATCTTCCTGGCCCTCTGACTTTCTAGTCCTTTTGTCTTTCGCCACATCGCCTCTCTTTCTCTTCACTCATTCACAGTCTGTCTGGTTAGCAGAGTAGCTGAAGTGTCAGTGACATCCAGGCATGCGCAGACACACACACACACACACACACACACACACACACACACACACACACACACACACACACACACACACACACACACACACACACACACACACACACACACACACACACACACACTAATCCATGTGCATATGCAAGCACACATTTCTTTTGAGTCTTCTCCCTGTCTTCCTGTCAATCTACTTTAACCTTTATTTCTCTTTCTCTCCATCATTTGTCACTCTCTGGAGAAAAGGAATGTAATGAAAGTCAATGCAGTATAATGTCATAACCTATTGATTAGGTTTGTCTAGTCTGGAATTTGGATTAGATCTCGTTCCAATGATCTGTTCTGTGCTGCAAATGTTTCCAATATGTTCACATTTCATTTGAGCATACATTTATTTCTAGACATGCAAACAACTTGTTAATAAATTTTTAGTCAACGTTTTAAGATGCTACCAAATAAAGCAAGTTTTGGTTTGTTTCTATCTCAGCTGAGTCAATACAAATAAATACAGTTACTTAATATATAAAAAGAAAACAATGACTTCTGAATTTAAAAAGCTCATTCTTGAAAAAGAATGAAGAATCTTTGAGAAAGATTTGATGAGTGCTGAATCAAACTACTGCTATCATCCATCAGCGATGCATCATTCTGTCATTAAGAATGAAAACAAAGACATGCACTTTGCAAAATTCGTATGTATTACTAATAACCACAACAATATCCTGATACAATTTCAGGCAAAACTTTGTACTAACCCAAACAAAGAGAACATTTTGTTGAATTAAAAAGAACTGAATACAGGCCCTGCAGAAAACGGAAAAAAGATTAATTGATCATCTAATTAAAAAGATGTGTCTTTCCTCACATATCAATTCACTATAACTTGTTATTTCTTGAACTCTGACAATAATAACAACAGTTGTTTTGGCAGTTTGGGAACCCTTCTGCTTGTAAAGTTTCACAGCTTCTTCAGTTTAAACTGACCCATTAGAAATAATTGTCATTAGGAGTCATCTGATTCCATTCCAAAGACTGAAAAATGCTCTTCTTCTTCAAACTGTGTGAAAACACTCAACTACAGGCTTCTCTAAGCAACTGACTGAAGGTCTGATAATGGAGCTAATTGATGCCTACAAAGCACAGAAACACTATCAAACGATATGAAATTGCCACCAGCTTCCAATTCCCACTGTCCGAAATGTCATTAAGAAATGAAAAGACAAAATCTGCATGATCAAGAAAACGTTCAGATAAAGCTGCCTGACTGCCAGGCAGAAAAGACAAAAGCAAAAACCCACATATGACAGGAAAAGACTTAGCTGGCACAGGGGTGGTGGTGTACCGTTCCACTGTGCAGCATTGATGCTCAGACCTCATCACAAAAGTCAAAGTCTCAAATGTGCAAAGCAGCATCTGAATAAGCCAGACTCTTTTTGAAAGCAAGTGCTGTGGACAGATCAAGTTCAAATTGAGATTGTTTGGTCGCAATCACCCAAGGCACATTTAGAGAAAAGAACACCTTGCCAGCTGTTAAACATGGGGGTTTTTATTATGTTATGGGGTTGTGCAAGTGCCAGTGGCACAGGAAGCACAGCACAAACAGAGGGAGGGATGGACTCCACTAAATTTCAGCAAATTCTGGATACAAATGCAATGCAGACTGTCAAGAAACTGAAGCTGGAAAGAGACTGGCTTGAGTAAAGAGTCACAACAGACCTCAAAAAACACAATTAACTATCTCTAAAAGCACAAGCTGCAGCTTTTGGAGTGTCCTTCGCAGCCTCTTGACATGAACATCGTCGGATATGCGGGGAGGCCTTAAACATAAGGCAGCTTAAAAATATCTGCAAAATGTTTGCATACAACAGTACATGCAAATGTTAACATTTATTCTGCAAATGTGCTTCCCTCACTATAGGCCTAATATTTTACAATGTTCTTTATAGTATTACTTCTTTAAAACCAGCCAAGTGGTGCTCCAAGCACTACAGAATAGAGACTGAAGGAAAGAAAAATGAACATTATTTCCCTCCTCAGTTTTCAACTTGTTGATGTGTTTTTGCTGGAGAGTGACTGTGCTGTGTGGTAGTGTAACACACACACACACACACACACACACACACACACACACACACACACACACACACACACACACACACACACACACACACACACACACACACACACACACACACACACACACACACACACACGAACAAGCACACACTCATGGATATGCACAGGCTGTAATTTTTTTTTAAATAATATTCTAAAGGGACTGATGACATTATATATGTTTTAAATGCACAGGTCACATTTGTCCACACTGTCTCAGTTGTACAACACGTACACACAGTCGATACTTCTCATACACATGCACACAAACATACACATCCACAGATGCATGGGGGGAAGCATTAGTCTATAAGAGACGGGTTATTGCAATATAATCCCATATTAAAGCTACACTCGCTGTTCTGGCGGTTGGTTTAGAGGCTTTTAATAGCACTCGGGCAACAGAAACAGACACACATAAATAAACTGACAGGAACATTTGGAGTCCTCGTTAAAAGCAAAAGTTGTAATTAATATTGCACCGTAAAGCGCAGAGAATAAGCACTCACTCAATGCACATACACAAACGCACACAGATGTATTCAGATGCACCAAATCCTACCATGACAGATGGATGGGATTACTTACCTGCTACACACACACACACACACACACACACACACACACACACACATACATACATACATACATACATACTTACACACACAGACACACACACACATGCAGATGCAATTTATCCCTGCTTGGGTTTGATGCTGTGATCACACTGCTTTGACAAAAATACACTCATCTACAACCTCTCATAAGTACAGATGTATACACTTTAGTCAAAGCGACTGTTAAAGAAACAAGACATACACCCTAAGACACACACTGTGTTGTTGTTTTTTTTCTTTTTGTGTATTTGTGCAGTCCAATATGGATTTTGTCCCGTCGTCCAGCTGGCTCTCTGGTGCCTGCTTTCATTCAATCACAGTTACCTCCATTGAAAATCCTTGACAGTGTCTTAAATCTTGAATGTGCTTCTTTGAAAAATTCTAAGCTGTTAGCTATCAGACTGTAAACATTCCTCAGGGGGTCACAACAGAGCCAGAAGAACACCAAGAAGAAAACATTGTCACTCCCTTAACTGTTACTTAACTGCACACTCACTCAATAATATTTTCCTAACAACTGTCTTTGGCTTCCTCAGTCACTCACCTGTTCTCATCCTCCTCTTTGGTCCGCATGCTTCTCTTCTTGCTTTTTCTTGGTGCGTCTGTCTTGTGTCTGGTAGTCCTTTCGTCCTCAGTCGCGCTCTCCTCCGACTCTTTGCCGCTCTCTATCTCTCACTCTGTCGCTGCTGATCCTCGCATGCTGGCGGAGCCCAGTGATCCTCTCTCTCTCTCTCTCTCTCTCTCTCTCCCTCCCTCTCCCTGAATCCCCCCCCCCCCCCCCCGATCGATCCCGACCTCTCTATCTTTCTGCTGCAATTTTCTCTTTCGCTCTCACATATTTCTGCCACTGTTGTTAAAGTCATCCGCTATCTCTCTGACTCGATCTTTTTCCTTCTTTCCCCCCCCCCCCCCCCTCCGTTTATGTCTCTTTATCGGTGGCCAGTCCCGTAGCCATGCCCTGGTTTCTGTGTCTCTAACATTGACCCTGGCATGGTGGCAGACCCAAGGAAACTTTGGCACCACAGAAGTGTCTGCTCCCGGGAGTCGAGCCAGCACACAAACAAACACACACGCTCGCACGCACAGAATCACACACTCTTGCTTCCATCACTCACTTTATTTATATCTTTGCTTTTCTGTGTGAACACAGTCCACTACTCCCTTGCTCTCTCTCTCTCTCTCTCTCTCTCTCTCTCTCTCTCTCTCTCTCTCTCTCTCTCTCTCTTTTTGTTCTGTTGCTTTCTCTCCCTGGTAGTTTCACCTCACTCTCCCCTCAGAGCTGGTTTGTCACCGTCCTCCCTCTTCTTTGCCCCACTTTTAGCCTCTTCACGCCATTCTTCCCTCTTCTTTTTTTAAATCTCCCTTTCTAACTCTCACCTTTGAATGTGCCACCACTCTTCCTCTTTTATTGTCTTTCTTCCTCTGCTCCCATTCGTACCAGCTGAGGATGACGCTGCTTTCTTTCCTGTGGCAAACTAGACAATTAGATAAATTGAAAAGAAAGTAAGATTAAACACTGTATGACATCGGGTTTTAATTATGCCTAATGATGAATGCTTTGTCTTTTCAGCATAGCAGAAATGTGTTTGCAATTAATTTCCTCATTTTTCATGCATGAGGAAAGGCAAGAATATTTCACCGGTGTTCACCTCTTTTTGAGGCAAGTATAAGATTTAGAATTTGAATTAAGACATAGATCTCCATAGGTTTAGTTTAGGAGAGGGTTTTAAATATTGTTAGCAGTTATGAATTACATCTGCAGTAGTGAAGTGGGTTTAAATATATTGTCCACACATAGTAATGTAATATAGTATAATTTGTGTGCTTTTCTCATGTTAAACTACATGTTAGTGAAGTGTGTGTGTGTGTGTGTGTGTGTGTGTGTGTGTGTGTGTGTGTGTGTGTGTGTGTGTGTGTGTGTGTGTGTGTGTGTGTGTGTGTGTGTGTGTGCACTCCCTGAACGGTTCCTTGATGCAGTGTCCATGTGAGTGTCCCTCCTGAGCCCTCCCCCATCTGAAAATAACTGGTGATGTATGCACCACTGCAAAGTGGTTGACTCACCTTGTGTTGTGTTTCAATTGACCTCTGGTGAGATGAAAAAAATGGTGTGTGTGTGTGTGTGTGTGTGTGTGTGTGTGTGTGTGTGTGTGTGTGTGTGTGTGTGTGTGTGTGTGTGTGTGTGTGTGTGTGTGTGTGTGTCTGTGTGTGTGGAAGGCAGTGCCACAGTGTTTGTGCATGTTACATAAGCAGCCACACATGGGCCATTTCAAAGCAACAGTACACATGTGCACAGGAACATCCGGGGTTGATAAAGTGTGAGATAGCTGTGCTAAAGTCCTGAGGTCGCAGTCATTTGATTTTGGAGTGGAGGATGAGAAGAGAAGCTCCTCATTGTCAAGGAGGGAAGTGGAGGAGAAGGAGTACAATGTCAGAGCTGGATTCTTCTCTTCTCTTCTCTTCTCTTCTCTTCTCTTCTCTTCTCTTCTCTTCTCTTCTCTTCTCTTCTCTTCTCTTCTCTTCTCTTCTCTTCTCTTCTCTTCTCTTCTCTTCTCTTCTCTTCTCTTCTCTTCTCTTCTCTTCTCTTCTCTTCTCTTCTCTTCTCTTCTCTTCTCGTCTCGTCTCTCATTTCCCCTTGACCTCTGTCCCTCCCTATGCTTTCCTCCTTCTTATTTGTATCAGCTAATTATTTCTCTTTGTACTTGAAGACTAAATGTGCGGCTGAGGAAACATTGATCTGTTTTGTGAGCACTCAACAGGCGTACATGCCCACATACACACTCTAAAATGCAAACACGTGCAAACAGATAAACACCCATGCTACACAGCACACAGACACATCACCCTGACACACAATTCTAATTACACCTCCACACTGCCCTGTGTGTGTTTGTGTGTGTGTGTGTGTGTGTGTGTGTGTGTGTGTGTGTGTGTGTGTGTGTGTGTGTGTGTGTGTGTGTGTGTGTGTGTGTGTGTGTGTGTGTGTGTGTGTGTGTGTGTGTGTGTTCTATGGATGGCGGACAGAGATGAGCCTGTGTCTGTGGTGGTATAGTGAGCAGTGCTGCAGGCGTCCACTGTGTTTTTCAGATGTTCTATTTTAAAGAATGATGAAAAATCACAGTTGAGAGCAGAGTAATGAGTTCCCACCTGCGGGGATGCCACAAAAGGAACGAAAGAGGAGGGAAGAGGGGAGGCAAAAAAAAAAAAAAAAAGGTGGTGCAGAGAGCACGGGCAGGATATGGACCAAAATGAAGTGCTGTGAAAGGCATCAATTGACCTGATGTGGAATTATTTGAATGGATTGCTGTCATCGTTTTCCCTCTGCTTTAAATTGAGACTCATGAACTCATATTTGGTTCTGTTTTGCGTGTACCGTGCCTTCGCCCAAAGTGAGCTGGGATAGGCTCTAGCCCCCCGTGACCCTGTTCATGATAAAGTGGGTATAAATAATGGACGGATAGAACATACAAGTAGATGCCAAAATCATCAATGTGTACCTGATGGATTACTTGATCCACCCTTTCTCACTACTGATTGTTAGTTTTGTCCATGTCAGAAACATTTCTTTGTGTTAATTCAACAGATTAAATCCTAACACTTTAAGTATTTAAATTAAGGCTGTCACAGTTAATGCTTTAATGCTCTGTCCTAATTTAAAATTAATGATATGTTAATTATATTTAATTGCATCAGTCTTGTTTCACTGTTTATCCTGCCAGGCATCTCTTGGGATAATGAACTTTAAACAGAGAATTCAAATGTGAGTCTGTAACTTTTGAAAGCACAGTATTAAATTGATTGGAAATTAAATGCACTCTTACTGTGTTCAGTAAACAAGTTCTTTGCTGCTACAGCCTCACACTGACCAGCACACACACACACACACACACACACACACACACACACACACACACACACACACACACACACACACACACACACACACACACACACACACACACACACACACACACATTATTGTGTTCCTTACCTGACTTTATGACTTCTCTCTGCTTGTAAAACTGTTACTTTATGTTGCTGCATATTACAGGCCTCTGGCTTTTCTTCTGTGTTCATGGCTGCGATGACAGCTGTTTGAGGATCTTGTTACTGTGCTGCCATCACCTGTAGCATACCTTTAGCTGAGGTTTGAGGGTGCAAGTAAACAAGCTGCCATTACTGCGGTGGCTTCCCTCTCTTTCAAATCTGTACAACAACTCTGTGATATATGAAAGGGTTTTACTTTTGAACTGCCTTTGTCAAAATGAAATGTGTCCAGGAGATTGTATACGGCCTGCTGAAAATATGGTCATCAAAATGCCCTTGGATAAAAAAAAAAAAAAACATATTTTACTTAAATCATCAAGACCACCCTGACTGTGCTGTGCTGTATTAAGGCAGCTCCACAAGCCTCTGCTACATTAAATTAATTTCACTTAATAAATCTCTGTTAAACCCTGCTGTTTGTATTTTGAGCAAAGAGCTCACAATGGACCGACCAGGAGCAGTCAAAGACCGGTGTCTGCCCGCGGTGTGCTCCTTATCTCTTGGTAGCTCGGCACTCATTTTACGTCTTTCCTGGTTGAAATTCCATATTTCCAATTTCATATGTTTCACATTTCTTTTTGCTGATTAGGGTGCAAAAAATAATAGATTACAGATTTGTTTAAAGCCATCTGGCAGATAATGCTGGATGGGTTTAATTACTTATTCAAACTAGTAATTTGAGACTGAAAAGCTTCCCCATTTACATGGAATAATATCATCTGTTGGAGGGGATGATTGCTGACAGTGATCTATACGCAAATACCTCAGCTTTCACTCTCAATGAAAGCATTCGATTTGATTCTGCCACCACAGTAATGGCAGCATCGGAGAATACTTTAGCAGCTGGCAGATAAGCAGTGAAAGTTATCTGTATTCAAACCGCTGCTCAAGGTGTTGTACTTTTTATTTTAATTTCGCTAACCCTGTGACCTTTTCCCGAGCGCCACCCTGAGGACAAACGGTATATTTTTTTAACCCAATAGCGAAAATAAACACTATATATTTTTGTTCAGTTCCGCGCATTTGTGCTGTGGAGTTTAATGAACATAACAGCTTCTATAAGTTGCTGCTGTAGCACGGCTTAGGTTCGATTTATTTCGTATCATGCATGTGCTTTTTCAGGCAACTGTCATTTTGAAATAACTGGGAAATTACAGCTGTTAATGCATCATTAATGAGAGTGGCCCGAGAGAGAGAATGGATGGATAAATAGACGGAAAGTGAAGGAGGGAGGAGGAAAGGAGAGAAATCCCAGACCTCGCCAGCATCTGTGTCCTGTTTGTCGGTAATCTCCTCGCTGTTGTGTAAGGCCTTTGCCTCAACAAGCACTGAGCTCTCTCTCTGTCTCTCGCTCTCTCTCTCTGTGTCACACACATTGCAGTCGTCAGTAGTTTTATTAATATACACAAGGCAAATATGCCTTTCAAACGTCTTTGCACGCAATGTGTTGATGAAACACACTTGTGTGTGAGGAAGCAAACATTTGATGGTTGGATATTTGGCCCAGCGAGTTGTGTTTCGATGGTGTTAAAGGAGATTGAGAGCATAGGTCTTCAGAGAACAGCAATTACAGGGAAGTAGGGCAATATGACACGTGACCTACACTTCAGAGCACAAATACACACACATGCACAAACACAGTGAACATGACATCAGAAAGTACTGAGCTGGAGAGTAGTTTTAGTGACTGACTGTGTGTGTGTGTGTGTGTGTGTGTGTGTGTGTGTGTGTGTGTGTGTGTGTGTGTGTGTGTGTGTGTGTGTGTGTGTGTGTGTGTGTGTGTGTGTGTGTGTTCGTTCGTTCTTAATCCTATTATTAATCAACCATTCCACACTAAAGAGGCAGAGAAGGAAAAGAGAGAGGGTGAGAGGAAAAAACTTAATTGTACCACTTCCTCCTCTGCAGGTGCCAGACGATTAATTGTCATTTAATAATTTCAAATATTTGATTTAATTGTCTTTTTTGGTTCATTTTATGCCAGTTATTATGATATAAACCTAATCATAGTTTAATAATACACATACACCTTAAGAAGAACAGGAGACATTTATTAACTTTGCTTATCAGGGCATATAAATACAGATTTCTTAAATATACAATGCCTGGAAAACCATGTGGAAATAATTATTATAACATTTCTATAAATTTCTCCCATGAATGGAAATGATTCTAAAAAGTATGCAAAATAATTGCTATCAGTTGAAACAATTGTGATCAGGCTATTATGCAATGATTTACATGCTTAGTCTACTACGTGGGGGGTGGGTTTCTGTCCTTTTACTGAGCTAAATTACATAAATTATCATAATTACATAATTCCACCGTGTGCCACCATGTCAGCAAAACTGTCAATAACTGTTTTTCCATGCTATTGTTTACTTTCAGTTAATTTTAGTGACTGTAAGACAAACAAGACATTATTTAAAGACAAGCTAAACCTAGTTCCTACTTTTAGTAACCGTTATTTCCAGTACTTACTCAAAACGCAGGTTTCTCACTGAATTGATCTCCTAGCAATTTTAGGGGGGAACATGAGTGGGAAGAGAGACGTCGGAAAGAAGGGAATAGAGATTAAGGAACGGAGTGTGCTGACAGGGTCTCTGGTGTCACTACACTGCAGAGAGCTGGGCGGAGGAAGGAGCACTGAGCACGCACACGCACACACACACACACACACACACACACACACACACACACACACACACACACACACACACACACACACACACACACACACACACACACACACACACACACATATATATGCACACAAGAACATGCAATACTCATTACTAGTCAGATATTTATTTAATTAATTTTCAAGTGCAACTGACAACACTTTCTTCATCAACTTCTGCGTGGTGCTTTTATATTTTCTAAAACTGCTCACGGTGAAAATATGTCTGTGTTTGCATACATGACTGAAAGGGTGTTGTTTTTTGTATAATGATGCAGGCAAACACAAACACACAGTCGGCCTATTTTGATCAGATGAAAACTGTCACCACATTACATGCCATTCATCTTTCATCTTCAATTAGTCATCCATCATCCTTCATTTCCGTTTAATGTTTCCCTTTTCTGCCACCAACTCTGGGGAATAATTCCTCCCAAAACCTGCTTGCAGAAATACCTGTACATCTGCTGCGTTTCTGAAACACATCTGTGAACTTTATGTACACCTCAACAGTGGAGCACAGCAGAGGGGAGGATCAGAAAACATTA